>NW_012026823.1:159262-167597 GCF_000956235.1 Wasmannia auropunctata | reverse complement strand
CATAAAAGATCGATGACTTACGATGAGAGCTGGAATTGGAACTCGCAGCGGAGTATTCCGGCGGTTGGGATCGCTGCTTGCTATCGATCCACTTCCAGCCTGGTTGGCGGGTACGCTCCAGAAAATGTAGGAGCTGTGACTCCGAGGAGTTGAACTTGTGTTCATCACCCTCGTAGTGATACCTAACGTTTACAACAAGAAGTTCGTATAAAAAGGTCCGTATAATCGTTGCATCCTGTTACTTTATAGCCCTACTTTTCTTTAGTGCATAAAATTTCATTTTAATGACAGCTAAAAGGAAGAAACTTTGTGTAGATCGAAATTATCGTGAGAACTCGCTCGAGACTTACTTGCAATACAGCCAATGGGGATGCACCCGCCAGTTACTACCCGCAAAGTAATCTGTCACATTTTTCCCTACAATAGTTCAATTCGTTCAAATTTGACATAGACGATCGAAGTCAGCGACGAAAGCCTCGATAAGTCAAAAGGAATTAGGAAGATAATTTAATTTAACGTCCGAAGCAGAAATTGAAATTGTTGTCATTTCAATAAATTAAAAAAATTTCGATGCAGTAAAAAAATAATTTTGCACAGATTATCGCCCGTTGTAGTATTAAATAAAAATATCGTTTCTAACCATTATATAGTAAATGTGTAATGGAATAATTGTGATTTACAATCACAAAAACCAAACTAACAAAGATAATATCAATTACGATTCTCGCTTAAAAAACCGTTTTATGTATATTGTCCAATTATTACAGAATGATAAATCATTTTTAACATAACTTTATAGCAGTAAACTTGATGTTATAAAGTAAATTTCGAAGATGTAATAAATATCGCAGCTTTACTAAAATTTATTATTATAGAATTTAGCGTTAACACAAGAATATTTATGACTTTATAACAAGGGTCGGTCGTATTTAAAATAACATTATTTAAAATATGTATTTTAAATAACAAAAAGTAAGAGTTATTTAGTATTTATTATTTTAAATAGCTTCTTCTGATCTATTTTACATTTAATATTTTAAATATGTTTTTGGAATCTATTTTATATTTTTCACATTTTAAATAAGTCGTGTTTCTGGATAAGTCGTGTTTTCCATTTTATATTTGTTATTTTAAATAGTAGGTTATATCAGTTACTCTTTACCGACTTGTGCTTATCAGAGATCGGTCATATTTAAAAAAAAAAAAAACATTTAAAATATGTATTTTAAATTTAAAAAATGTAAAAGAATTATTTAGTATTTATTATTCTAAATAATTTCTTCTATGATCTATTTCTTCTTATATGATCTATTTCTTATTTCATATCTTAAATATGTTTTTGGAATCTATTTTATATTTTTCTTTTAAATAAGTCGTATTAGTTTTTTATTGGCTCCTGTGATATTTTATTTTAAATAAGTTTCTGGAATCTATTTTATATTTGTTATTTTAAATAAGTTGTATCAGTTATTTTATCGACCCCTGATATAAAAGGATACTTTATTTATGTCTCTGATTCAGTAATATTTTAAATCAATAGATATACAACATTTTTTATACTAGAAGTAACAATTATTATTACTGATAGATATAGTAATAAAAATTGTGGTTTTTTTTTCATGTATAAACAATCGTGAAAATTTACGATTCTGCGAGCGAAAAATAGAGAAATTTACAATGTGGATTGAAAATAAAGGAAAGCCGATTCTCGGCCAACGTGAATCACGGAATAAATTACCGGGTCGCTGCGTTTGTATCGTCAATTGTGTGCGTGTACCTACTTTACTCGGCTGCGCGGGAGCGTAACGGGCCCTCCCGTTTTGCATGAAAATAAACTGTCCAGCAGCAAGTAGCACTATCGGCGGAGGTAAATTTCGACCGAGCTAAAAGTATTTAGATATACGCCTGTTTCTGCATTGCCTTAATGCATCCACTTGTTCATACATCCACGAGTGCGATATAAGAGAAAAATAAAAAAACAAGGAAGAGGAGAGAGTGCGAAGTATGAAAAAAATAGCTTTCGTTTATGGCTCGTCACAAGTCACAATTACAAATCGCAAAATAAATTATGCGAGCGAATTGAGTTTAAATAAAATAATTAAGTAAAAAAAAATTAAAGGGTAGAAGAGCAGTGAAGAGAGAAAAGAGGCCTTATCTTGATCTTATATGTAAATGAGATGAAACAAACAACAGAGGAAATAGGTTTAGTAAAATAAGTAGCGCTAAATTTGCATTTCCAGACTTTGTAAAGATAGATAAAATCAACTTTATTAAATTAATTTTATGATATTTCTTCCTCTTTGTTGTATAGCTTAATTTGACATTATATTTTGTTGTATTGTTAATTTACGTATTTTGATATGTACATATTTAATACAACTTTCTTGTTGATAACATTTTTTATTTTATTCATCGAGTTAATACAAGGAAAAAAATGACATAAAAATTTGTTTTACAGTTAATACAATTTGAAATATGTTTTAATTTAAAAGTCACATTATGAAAAATGATTTGAAAATATTAAAATTTTTATACATGCAATACATTCAATTAAATGTTATTAGAAAACTTTATTGTTTACTGCTATTATTGCAAATTTAAATGTTAAAGAAACATTAATGAGATTAAAGAGGAAAAGGTGGGACGTATACGTTCCACTGCCTCCGCAGAGTTAAATTAAGTAATTATTATAAAAAGTTCTTTAAGGGGGTATTTTAATTTATAGAGACCAAATATTTATGCTATTATGAATTTTTTTAAAAGAAAGTATATAGTTTTTTGGGACGGGGGTTTTTACCTACATATTTATACATATGTATAAATATGTAGGTAAAAATCCCCGTCCCAAAAAACTTTATACTTTCTTGTAAAAAAATTCGCATAAATAGCACCAAAATTTGGATCTCTAGACTAGAATATCCCCTTAATCTTATATGGCTTCTCTTTCTTTCTTCTTATTCTCATTTAGTAATCTTAAGCTAATAAAATTCAATCTTTGAAATGGTACAATGAAATTTATCCTCTCGAGACCACGTACCCTCAGGTACAACTTGTTCTTCTATAAAATATAAGGCAATTGTTGAGATAAGTTACAATGAAATGTGCTTGCGTTGTGCAGACTATCAAAATTAAAACCCAGGTACTGCCAAGGTTACATAGAGAAGAAAATAACGCGGATGGCGGATAATCAGAGAAAAGCGGAGAAAACTGAAAGAGTAAGGGAGAAAAAGGGAAGGAATAGGAGAACGCTCTATCACGGAAAATTGTATCCAACGATCGTGGCGTGAGATATAAATTGCTTGTTTGTTACACGTTTCCCTTGTTAAGCTTGATGGCAGATGGGAACAGCGTGAAAGTGCACGGCATCCGTCCTACCTCACATGAAAATAAAGCACAGGGGTATGAGTTCAATGAACATGAGGGAGGGGGGGGGGAGAGCATGGAATAAATGAGGGCGCGGGGATGGACAAGTGCGAGCACAAGTGCGGTCACGAGTTAACTGTTGAAAAGCGGTTATAAATAAACTACCGCGGTATTTCTCGCGGCCGCGATGTCACTTTCTCGCTTCGCCTTGTTGCATTTCACCTTGTTGCGTCGTGCAATTTCGGATGCCGCGCATGTTTTACGACGATATCATCAACAGAATATTCGTGGTTCCGCTTGCGTTTAATTATAAATGCGAGCGTTTCGAAAAGACGCAAGAAACTAGCGATTTATATTGTATACTTTTAATGCAATTTTTGAGAGTCACAATTTCTATAAAATAAAATATAAAATATAAAAAAAACGAAAGAGAATGAATGAATTGTTTATCAAAATTTACTTAAAATGAAATAGTCAATTTTTATGTTACTAGCTATATATACATATAAGTAATAATTTTTTTGGACTAACAAATTGCTTTCTCTTAGAAATGATTAAGATACAAAAATAATTAATAATGACAATCAATATGGGCATCTGATCATCGATCCTTATTCAAAGAAAATAGAGATGACAGGAGGAATTAACTGAAGAAATCTCGATTAACGAGGATTATAAACTGTACGTAAACTGTATTTTGAAATTTTTAAGACAGGCTTATAGAGCGGGAAACGAATTCCGCATGTGTGTTGAGAGGACCCGGATGAAAATAACATGCAAACTTCGCAATAACGCTCGCTACGCTAAGCTCCTCCAATCCTACCCTGATTCGCCTATATATGTATGCGAAATAACTCGGCTTCCATCGAACCGATTTCCATGCAACTCAATGGGCAAGTGCTTAACCGAAATTTGTCAACTATAGTCGATTCCACCTAACGCGCGTTTCCATAAAATAATGTATGTGAATCTCCCTTTGGGATCTTTATTTTTCGCTACAACGAGCGTTCATTCGTCGATTTCTAAATAACTAGATGCATAATTGCAATTATGCTGCTTAATGTTCCCGCTGCATATCCTGTGATTTTCACGGATATCTATATATTAACTCGCACGTTTTGTGATTTCCATCGCAGTAGACTCATTTTTACCGCCTATTACTGCATATATCGCGATTTTCTCGTGTAGCACTCATATAATAATGATTTTGTTTTACTAGTCTTGTATATTTTTCAATAATGCAATAATGAAAACGATACATAATTGCATGGTGTATATATTTCAAATTGGAATGTACATTTTCACTTTTTCACGTATTTACATTACTATTATATTTTGTAATATAAGTATATGTGTATGTATATATTTAAAGTTAGTTTGTCAGTTTCAAATGTGAATCTATAATACCGCATGTAGTGTTAAATATTTTTGTAAAAAATCCGATATTATAAAAGAATTTAAAATAAAACAATTTGATGAAATAAAATGACATTTTTAAATAAAATATACAATTTAATAATTGAATTGGAAAAAATATTAAAAATTTAATATTTTTCTTTTCAATTTTTATCAATTATATAAAAACTACAAAAATACTACTGAATTAAAATAAAAAAATAAAATTTCAAAATTTCAAAAAATGAAACAATATCTTAAATAGGAATTTAGTGACAATTTTAAAGCTGTGATGTATATACAAAATAATTTATATCATAAAAACATTTCGTATAGGTTTAGGGTGCTTTCTATTTAGTAACACAAGTCGACACAAACCTCATTCTGATTTTCTTGATATTTGATAAGTAATAAAGACACAACGATACTTATGCCAACTTGTCACTAAATGAAAAGCATTTTTAGTTATATTTAATTTTTAGGTTGAATAGATTATAGTTCACGTATCTTTTAATTTTCTTTTATATTCCAAGAGCTGTTAAATAAAATAAAGATTAAGTTAAAAATAGAAATAAAAAGTATATGGCTTAAGAATGACAAAAAGAAACGACTAGTAGAGTACAGTGGGGTAATTTGAATAATGGGGGTAATTTGGATAACAGTATTTGCAAAAATGTCAGAAAAATAAGAGATTTTAAGATACATTTCATTAGATCAGACTGTTTGATCTAATGAAATGTATCTTAAAATTTCTTATTTTTCTGAAATTCTTGCAAATGGTTACTGTTATTCAAATTACCCCCACTATTTAAATTTACCCCGCTCTACCCTATCAAGATAATATAAATTTTTGTAAAAACACTTTTTAAGTAAGCAGAACTTAAAATAAAAGCTCTACGGGGAGTAAAGGAGAAGAAAAAGAACGAGTATGAGTTGTAAAAGAGGAAGGAGGCTGTCGTGGAGGGAGAATGAGAAGCTGTAGGACGAGAGAATGGCTGTGTAGAATGGCTGTTGATGTTTGAAAGGGAGGCTAAATAAGCGCGAATACCTCGCGGCGAGTGCCAAAACAACAAAGCCATTGTCCGTTAATCGCCGATCTGCCATCAAACGACCACAAAGAGTGAATTGCCTGAAACTTGAAAGCCTGATCGCTAGGCAATTACTTCGGCTATTTTGTGTTTTCCTTTTTGGAATTAATTTAACCTGACTGTGTCTTGATTTGGCGTGTGGGCTTTGCATCGCATGTATCTTTATAAATGTGCACTGTTTTTACGTAAAAGAACAAAAGTGAACGAAAATTAATATACTTGTACAATACGACTAGATGTTTGCTTTCGTATTATCTAATCATATAACTAAATTAGATTTCAGTAGAGAAAGATAAGAAAATGGAGAACAAAATGGATCCAGAGAGAGAGAGAGAGAGAGAGAGAGAGAGAGAGAGAAAGAGAGCGAGAGAGCATTCACCGTACACGCGGAGCACACGCATAAACTCGTTTCACATTTTGTTTATGTAAATCGGATATCCGCAGATTCGCGCATGCATTTTAATTAATCCAGCTGGAATTTTTCCCGCGTTATGTGTTGAAATCTCGCGCTACGAGAAATTTCGTATGCGAAAAATTGGGTTTTCGAGATACACACCGTAATAACAAGTTTCTGAAATAAGAATCGCATTCTGGAAACTACGATAAAAGCCTCGTAATTTACGAAGGCATTTAATAACACGATAAAAGGCGCACACAATACAATAATAATAATAAATTTAATAAAAACATTGTTGGAATTTAGAATTTTTCACATAAAACTTAAGAATCGTTGAAATTTTTTTGTGCATTGCTATAATTAAACTCAAAGAACATGTACGTTAATAACTTGGGTAAATTTTTCCTGTTTTTTTTTCGATTATGTCGCCGTAATACTTGTGCGAACGTGCACAAACGTGGTTTATGTGTATATATATCTGATGGAAGGAATTAGTGAAGATCCGGAGGTGCAGTCATAGTTTGTGAGCTCAGTAATCACCGATTCACATATTCAGCGGATTTACTCCCCTCGCTATTCCCTGCCTATATGTGTGTGCCCGAGTCTGTTAATAAATTACCGTGACGCCTAAGTTTCGGGGGATATTGCCAAGTTCGGTATTTACCTTAATCTAAATTTTCGATGAACATACCCGGGCATCGCTAATTGCCGGAAGCTGTGTATCTTGATATTCAATCAGAGGATGCCCTATATACACGTGAGTACGTATTATGGGCCCTGATGGCACACGTACGAATATCGAACTATCAGCCATGTCTCGCAGGCAATCGTGATATCGCACTACACGACTCTTTTTCCGCTTAATTAGCTAAACGCAGACTATACCCGAAAATTATGAAAAAGTAGGGTAAGCTTATATTATACGAATTACTTGCAACATTTAAAGATGTAATTGTAAAAATTATCGGGACAATCAAATTAGGGAGATAAATCCAATTAATTCTGAAAAACGTTAAAAATCATCACACGCACAAAAATTTTAATCATTTTAAGGTCATAAACATTGACCAATCACAGTCGAACGTTCTAAAACGTAAGATCGCAATTTTGATTGGTCAACTTGTTTATGACCTTATGATTACGACTAAAATTTTTATACGTGTGATGGTCTTAACTTTTTTCCGAAAAAATTAAAACATAATCTGCTCTTTAAAATAAAAGATATAATTGAATGTGAAAAATTTGTATAATGTAGGAATTAATAAATACGAAATTATTAGGATAGTATTGCTTTATAGAAATATATAATAGCATATTCTATAATATTATATGCATATGTAGATACTAAAATTTAGTTGTCTTTCTTATTGAAGTTTTAGATTTTTTCTTATTACATCTCTATTAATTTACATGACAAGTGAGGAACGCAAATCGATGCAGGATGGGCGAAATTCCACTTATAAAAAGAACATATATTTTTATGTAAATTTCATGTAATGGCTGCTGTTATCTACTTAAATATGCTCTATCGTTTATCTTTCGTGAAACGCAAACAAAAGATATTCATCACTAGCAAAGTCGCTTAGTATCCAAATCATGAAGTTAGTTCGTAAATCTTTACTTACGTTCGTTTAACGTGTATCTATATTTATGTTAGAATATGGGTCAGCGAGAAACTAGCGCTAAGTACTAGACTCATATTTAAACAATAAATTGTCTGTGTGTAACGATAATCGCGTAGCGATTCATGCGTTGCAATCCGTATTTGTCTTTAATTATTTTAAAGCGTAATTACGATGCGAACGATTCCATATCGTATAAATTTCACAAACAATTTTTAGTTGAAGAACGATACTTCATATTCTATAACGTTTAATGAGCGCGCGGAACGCGCGTAATAACTTGAAAGGGCCCGCATGCATTCACATCATCATTATGACTTTAATGAGATTCGATAACGATAGGTATGATACGTCCAATCTTCGAAATATAGGAGAATCTTCGCATCTACGCCAAACTACCGTTAACTCCGGAATATGATGCTTCGACAGCAGCGCGAATGAGAACGTCTCTCTCTCTCTCTCTCTCTCTC
>NW_012026823.1:157884-159242 GCF_000956235.1 Wasmannia auropunctata | reverse complement strand
CTCGACAGAGAGAGAGAGAGAGAGAGAGGTTCTTTGCAATCATCCATACAACTTTACTTAACATAGAAATGAAAATTGTGCAATATTGCTGTAGAAACGACAGCTTGGCAGAACTTCTACGAACACAATAATCAGCAATAATTTCCTATTTATTCGCGTTGCTGCAATTTGCTCTCGTCGTATCACTCGGACTCCTAACTCAAGAGTCAGTTGATAGCATTGGAAATTAATAAGAAGAAACATCTGCACTTCGATCATTCCCGAATGATAGAGATCATGTAACAGTGGAATCATGCAAATGCAAATACGGCACGACAATAACGTTGTTGTAACGTTATTATTTTGTCCTAGCGTCAGCCGGTCGGTGTAATTTAGAGAATCAATTACAACGAAACGATTAGACTATCTCTCAACGGCAATAACATATAACGACGGCACATCTGTAACGTTACGACGGTTATTACCGCCGAGACGATTATGGTTGCCATGTTGCGCCGCGGAGACATATTGTTCCGTGACAAACACGTACCGATCGTGTAATTGATACCTGTAGCAATCCTAATATCTGTCTCGGGAAATAATACTCCCTTGCCAGCCATATAGTGATCTGGTTTAGATTCGATTTATCAATACGGTGTATCGTGGCAGAGAAATTATTAACTATTATAAAAACATAAATTGTTAAAACGTAAAATAACTCTTGTTCTTCTATTACGGTTTTTTTTATTGTAAAACTTGCAGTTGCAAAGGTAGAAACCACCGACTTCCAAATATTATTTTTCGGATTTTTTTTCTTTTTTTTGTAAAATAGCGTACATTTATTATTTCGGCGCGTAACATAAACGTAATTAAGTGCGTTGAATATTTCATAACGTTTATAGAAAAATGCAATAATTTGGCCGATATTCAAATGCGAATGATTAATCGATTAATCGAATCGTCTGGTCGCATTCCACGCGGTGAAATTTGCGAGCAGCTCGCGAAAATGTGGTCTACGTAAAGCACCGCGTGCCAGAAATCTTTCCCTGCCGGGAGTGACAAGCCCGCGGCCGGGGTGTGCGGTGGTGAGTTACGCAAAATTACACCCCTCGTATGTGGTTTCGTGTCTCTTCCTCCCGCCGCCGCAGGCGGGAATGGCGCGATTCGCGCCCGGATCGACGTGAAAGAAGAGAGCACGGGATAGATCGGAGGTGACAGAACACGGTGACGTGAGCTATATGTGTCGGCGAGTCTGTTTGACCACGGTCATCCGGTCCGGCTGGCTGCATCTCAACGACCAACGTAACTTCATGTCACCGCATTGGAATTAATGCGTCCGTTTTTCGTCGGTTTTGGTGCAGAGAGAGAGAGAGAGAGAG
>NW_012026823.1:142674-157864 GCF_000956235.1 Wasmannia auropunctata | reverse complement strand
TCTCTCTCTCTCTCTCTCTCTCTCCTGCGCCATATTCACAACTTTCAATTTTCCGACATCGCGATCATTCGATCTTACGAGAAAGAAAAAGGAATCGACAGATTCTTTTTCTTGCAAGAAATAAAATTTATAATTAAATACGAATCCATTGAATAAGTTCTCGCAAAAGATTTCGCAGATTCCTTCTTCACGGCGAATGAAATTAATGTACAATTACGCGACACAGAAAATCACCTGAGCAAGGAACTTCGATACCGCGCTTATTCCTTTAAACGCGAGGGAAATTAATAAACCGTCGGTTTATAAGTTCCGGAAATTAGCGAGGTAGTTTAATTAATGCTCTACTGAACTTCAAATCCCCGGCGGATATTTCCATACTTTGCAACACGTTCTTCTCTCTTTATAAAACAAGGAGCCCCGCCTCTTCTCCCGCAGTATTTTCCCTCGTCGCGTCTTGTGTACACCGCATTTATTCTCTCTATCTCGCCTAATCCTCTTCACCTTTATATCATGGGGGGTCGGCGGCGTGTTCTATTCAGCTTTCATCAAATTTGAAATCGTGTCATCGAGTGCGATCGCCCCTTATAGCACGTCCATTGGGATTTATTTCAGTTACGACGTTAATTAATTATGAGATACTTATATCTTCTCTTGGCACCCCATTATCGTTTCACGTTTTAACAAATTCAAATCTATCCATGATCTAGCGAATAATTTTATTTAGTCTTAATTATATTTTGAATGTCTACCAAATATCTATAAATACGAAATTGTATTTATAACGTCTTTCCACCAGTTAATGTTTTGAATATTATAATTTATACAAATATTTTCAATTAACTCAAGTTGTTGTTTAAACCTTATGTTTCTTTGAAATCCGATTTAAAAAATCAAAACTTGAAAATCTTATATATGTTTATTTAGTTAAATTTTAAAGAAAGTATGTATTTTGAAATAGCATAAGTTTTATATTTATTATATAGTTATTTATTTAGATCATTAATTTTGAATTTAACATCACGTTTATGTTTAAATATTAAACTAACATTTAAATATTTAACATGAATTTAAAATATTAATTTATAATTTGATTTATTTTTAATCTATCTTCAACTTTAATATACGTCATTTTCCGTTTTATTATGCCACACTTTGGGAGATTATGTCTTTTTAATAAATTTATAAACTGCAAAAAGTCTTGATGATGACTTTTTTATAGTTTTTAAAATCTATTTTTTTTAATACGTTCGAATGTATGTGTATATATATGTACATATATAATATATATGTATATGTATGTATGTCATGTATATATACATATATATATATTTTTTGTATGTGCATATGTTATGATTAATTTTCTTAATACGTAAAGTAAAGAAGTTATTAAATAGTTTATTTATTACAAATTTACTAATAACTTACTTAATATTAATAATTTTACTTATTAAGACAATAATATTTAAAATATTAATAACCATCTTAAAGATTTCAAATAAGATAATAAAAACAATAAGAAGCAACAATATAATTATTTTTTCGAGCTGATTTAATTTATCGCGCATCGAATAAATTCTGAATTGCATTGTTTTGTCTAGCTTTCTTCTTTGAACAAGTTAAATTACATTGCTTCGGTTGTTTAATTGCACACAAGCGGCTATGCACCGGATAAATCGGCGCCTCCTTAAAATAATTTACAAGGTACTTGATTTTTATTTCAGGTACTTACATTGTTACAGCCAGTATAGCCAAGATGAATCGACAACCGCTTGATCTCGCGACTTAAATGGCGGACTCTTAGCGACTCGCGGATATAGAAACTCACTGTTATCCGATCGCGCCGAGATTTTGCCCCCGGGGGCGACGTCATTCGGAAATTGGAAAATATATCTTCCCGCAGCAAAAAGCTCAGTTCGATACACACCGGCGCTGCAGCTAGCGAGGGATTTTTCCGGGAAGCTGCTTACGACCGTTACGTCTGATTTATCGCGTGTGCGCCGCGCTTTACTACGGTCGAGCCGACGAAATTAAGTATCTCGCGATAAGTTCCTTCCCCCACTCAATACGATCTCGATGCTTTATTCACCGTCGCCTGTTTACTATGCCGTTCTTAAGGCTTTATGTGCCGTGGAACTATTCCGCAGTGTACCACCGGAGTAAAAATGTTCTTTACGAAGTTTCGAGATTGCTCTCGAGGAAAACCGGTATAAATAACGAAGGTTACCTAGAAACACATCGGGGAACACGGAATTGCTTCCTTCTCTCATTTCTGCTTTGAACAGGATTATTGGTAGAATCCCTTTGCATCTCTACGCAAGCAGCAGTACGATGTACTGTAAAACGAGATTTAATGGCGATAACGTTATCACGCTCAGAGGCTGTCATCTATTTTATCGAATTATTAAATGAATCTGCCGCGTAATAATGATGTATCTTTATGATGTACCTCGCATTTGTAGCAATTGTCTTGTAACAACTCTTTAATGCTATTGCGAGTTAGTTTTCCACAATACACGAATCGGAAGTTTGTGAAGAAAATTTTCATTTATGTTATGTAAGATACACAACAGCTATATCCCCGATTCCCCTTTTATACTTCTTGCGTATGTATACAAACTTTTATATCAATACAGAGTGTACTTTTGTTTACCGTTTAGCTGTGCATACCTTTGCCTTTAGCTGTACGCGAAATGGGAAGTAGGAATCTTAAATAAGGATTCTCTGCCAAAGTAAAATTCACTGGAAATTAAATAATGGATAAAGTTTCGTAATTTGCATCTTCTCAAACTTATTGCGCGATTTCGCTAGATTTTCAGGTACTTATATAGTCGGCGACTTCCCAGGCAGTTTTGTTGGACAAAGATCAACTTCAATTAGGAATGTAACAATAAGTCAGGATTTAGGAATCTATATACGTAAATGCGAGTTTAAGAAATTTGTAAAATGTAATCTATCGTATTTTTCATTTCTTAATCTTACCCAGATTTTTCTCGCTTCTTAATAAAAAATAACCTTAAAATTAGTATCTTTCAAAGATTAGACATATGCTACTTTATCATTAAAAAAAAAAACAACCTTAAAATTAGTCTTTTAAAGATTAAGATTAGACATAGGCATTATTTAAAAAATATATTTTAAAAAAATTTATAATTACGTCTTTCTTATTTAAAATATAAAGTGAGATTTATATTGCATTTACTTTATATTTATTCAATGTAATTTTTATTGAACATATATATGTGCGAGAGAGGATTATGACGTTATGCGTGCTATTACAATCAGGATTTGAAGCCATTATCGGTGAATTAATTCAACATGAAGATCGTTATACAATCGAGTTATTGATTAAAATGTAGGTTATACCCGGGAACGGTAAATCGCAGTGATTACAATTTACTCGATTCGCGTGCGAATATTCCAGATCGTTCCGTGAGAATTTTCCGCGCCAAGCTAACCGCATCTAAATGCGCATTTAATTTTAGAAAATGCATCGATCTGATTGTGAGTTGCGCTGATATTCAACGGCTGCAACTTGTGCATAAAATGAATTCCATCGGTTAATTTCAAAACTGTTACAATGATTATCCGTGCGATTATAAACTTTATCTTTTGTCGATTTCCCAGCGCGATTGGGTTCAGTTTCAATTTTGTTGCGTACTTATCTGCCCTTCACTGCGTTTGAGCCGGAAACTCTACAAAAACTCGCTCGTATAGATTGAAAAGGGATTATCGAAGTATCTCTCCGTTAAAATACGAGGGATACGAATGATATGGTATCGCCGCTCTGACAAATCGGGGGCGATACTGATAAATACAATCCACAGTGTACTATCAAGATGCCCGTACATTTTCCAAAAGCGTTTTGTAAACATTATCTGTGTGCATGTGTATAAACTGTTTGTCTCTGCACGATTGTTTACCGTATACATACTTGTAATCTGATTTAAAAAAACATACAATTTATTCGACACCTTTATAAGCAGCAGTTTAAATTACAAAAAGTTCAATTAATTTTTTATTTTTTTTTGGTTTCTATCTTTAGAAAAAATCACCAGTACATAAATCTGAGTTTTTTTTTATTTTTAATCTTCGGTTGTCGTATCTTTTTTTTATCAAGTTTATCATTTGCGGTCAATATGTCATAACCAATTTTTAAAAGGTTGCCGTTTAAAAACTAACAGTTTAATTGGATCGCAAAAATTCTTAAATAGAGTTCGAACATTGTAGAATGTATTCTGATTGTATAGAATTTAAAATTAAAGTGGCATTGTATTGAAAACAATTAACTTTCGGTTATCACACCTTTCTTTTCAATCAATTTTATCATTTGAGGTCAGTTTGTCAAACAAATTTTTTAAAAGGCTGTCGTTTAAAAACTAACAGTTTAATTGGATCGCAAAAATTCTTAAATAGAGTTTGAACATTGTAGAATGTATTTTGATTGTACAGAATTTAAAATTAAAATAGCATCATATTGAAAAAAAGTCTTAAAAAAAAGTAAGTTTTGAAAAAATCCATTACCCAAAGTAAAAAACTGAGGTCATTTTGTTAAGTATGACAACTGAAGGTTAAGTTATGCCCTTAATGTTGCTTTATAATGCTAATTTCTTCATACTTTAATACGTATGTTTTACACAGATAAGGACCGTCATAATACCATGAGTTAAATGATATTTTAATTTGGAATTTTAAATAAGAGTTGATAAATAATACTGAACAACGGTGCAAGTAAAAAAAAAGAAAAGAAACAAGCAATTCCACGGACCGACGCGCGGATTAAAAGCTGTATAATATTTAACCTCTAATAAATACTGTGGTAAAACGAAGTTAAACCCTGTACGAGACCATAGCGTATATAAAGGGGGAATGTTTTCTTCCTTCAGTATTAATAATAAACTAAGCGGAAACAGAGTTTCATGTGAAGAAAAGTTTAGGATTCAACAGATCAATCTTTAATAATCTCCTTCTCTCGCGAAACTCTAGCGTAAATAATAAAAGTTTAAAAATCACATGATTCCACGCTCAAAAGCGAGCGTAGAATGTTAAATTTATCCTTTATCAAAACGTAGAGCTTGCAATTTTCCACCTACTTTCTTACAATTTTTTGCTTTTCTATTGTATTTTTTAATTTGTCGCTTATACAATTGCATTAGATAAATATCGGAGACATAAAAGGTGTCTTTGTTATTTAACAAGATCAACAGACAAAGTAAGGAAATATCCTTGTTTATATGAGAGTCTTTTGCGTCATCCTGTACGCACGCGTCGCGTAATGCCGTCGCAGCATGATTGCAAGGTGCAAGAAAATTCTGACGCGATTTGCGCCATCTCTACTTTGTGTATTACCTTTGATATAAGAGTAATACAAAAATAGAATTGCAATAATATATTGTCACGTTTGGAAAAGTTATTTTGTAAAAGTAACAGTTTTTTTTCTCAAAAGAACTAAAGTTATTGTTGCAAATTACCGATTCTGAAAAGTAACACGTTATAATTATTTAAAAATAAACGACTTGTTGTTTTTAGTTACTTTTATGTTAATATTTATAATGTTTATACATTATTACATTTCGAACATTATCAAATTATCAGTATTACTTATTATAATAAACATTTGGATGTAGTTATATTATTTTTTATGTATAATTAATTACAATTATTTTAAAAACTTAAAATAAAATCCATTCAATGTATTAATACTAAATTAATAATTTGTAATAAATTAAAATGTATACTTGAAATCAAAATTATGGAATCACGCGCGTTTATATATCAAAAGGTCTCTAAAGTTAATTCTTAATTTAGACATTTAATGAATTATGATTGTATTTTATCAGAGATAAAAGACATTTTAATCAGAAAAAATACTTAATTATTGATTATTTACTGAACATTACTCTCTTGAATGCAGTTCATATGTTGACAAATAAATTTGAAATATATAAAGTAACTATTATATAGTTATTAATTATAAGAAATGTAATTAAGTTACAATTATTAAAAAATATAACTCTAACATAATTTTTCCTGTATATTGTATAATACATAAAAATACATAATGCTCTAAAGCATAACACAAATATTCGAGAGTAATTAAGGCAACACGAAAAAGAAATATACAATTTTAATACGTGATATATAAACTAGAGAACTACATAGTTAATAATAGATTGGACATAATTATATATACATATATATATATATATATATATATATAATGCGAGATATTGGATTTTACAATTAATTTATTTATTATTGTTAATTTTCTAATTATGTATTTTCTTTTATGTTTGTTGACTTCTTTATTTTACAGTATGATTCAATACATATATTTTCTTATAGAAAATAATATGTCAATGTTACATAATAAATTTTTAAGGGCGATACATTAGATAGCCTTCTCGATCAGTATTTTCGGTCATTAGTCTCAATAAATCAATAAAATCATTGATTTCTCTTCTTTTCTAATTATTCCCAAGAAAATATCGAGAAACTATTCTCAAGAAATATAAAAACTCTCTCATTTCTAACCTAGCGGTTACTGCATTTTGTGCACGAGTAAAAGATCAATCGAGCTGCACAATCGGCAGATTTCTTTCCAGAGACGGTTAACGCGGACACTCATTGACCCGTTGGTAACGGAACATCGCGAATGCGTTCTCGTTTCCCTCTTTGTCGGTACTACGTGATAAGTCAGCGCAGGAAACGGTCCGTGGAGGTTCCAAAGTGGTCGTAGGACCGCGAACGGTCGACCAATAAATTCTCGCGAAAATTCTGACGCGCGGCCAGAATCTTGCGAAAAGAAACGGACGGAAGATCGTTCTCGAAGTAGGACAAGGATTTGGTCGTCGACGTAGAATTATCCAGGCTAGAAGCCCATTTTCATGCAACGATGCCTTTTTATATTACCGCGACACAAAATCCTTCGAAACCGGAACCGTATCCTTGTCATATCGTGGTGTCAAAGAGTTATTTTATCTGTATTTTCCGGCACGGAACGATATATGAAAGTATAAATCACAAGGAATATGATGTTAACTGTATTAACATGAAACCCAACACAATCTCATTAGCATAGTACTAGCTGTACTTACACAATACTAACACGTAATAATTAGTGGTTACTCCGTAATGACCACAAATATTGTGATGTTAAATGGTGATGTAACGAGAGATTTTAAGAGCGAGTTGTGCCACTAAGTACCACATTACAAGACTAAATATCGCATTATTGTAGCATTAAAAGCGGGTAATATAAATTATTATAATACTAACACAAATTTTCGTATTATGCAAGAAAAACGGCATGAAGCACTTATCTATTAATTTTTATATAATTATATGTTCTAAATGTATTTAATCAACTTGAAACAAACACATTCCTCATAACTATGTGTCTATACCTATTTTATAATTTCTTGTAATGTATGAATATTAATTATCAGCATGTCGTCGTCATAATCAACTTGAAACAAATACATTTCTCATAACTACGTGTCTATACCTATTTTATAATTTCTTGTAATGAATGCATATTAATTATCAGCATGTCGTCATATTTATTTTATGATGTCCTACATATACAAAAGCACAGACAATATTGCAACATTCAATAAATATGAAATGTATAGTTAACAATTTTTACCCTTTGCGAAACCGGAATAGTTGATGGATGGAATTAATGTTTTTATAATGTTTGATGGCCTGTATTACACAGAGATTTCAGGTCCACAACAACGACTTGTAACCCAGAATCCGTCGTAAATACAGCTTAAACTTTAATAATAGAATAGGACGAATTAAATTTATTTTTCATATGAACGTAATATACAGAGAAAATTATTTGGTTTATTTATGACTGAAATGTTGTTATTGGGAATCGCCTACTTTTATAGCCATCAGAACAGATATGAAAGATATATCGTTTATTTGTTACAACCACGACACAACTCAAAAATTGTCAATTAACAATTAATAAAAATAAGCTTATTCGATTGAAGCAAATTTTGGTATCTAATAATAATATTTTTGCGTGAATTTATATAATTCATGATATTGACTCCAACTTCAGTTAAAATTGTGTTTCAAGACCGACAAATAATCGGCGCGCAGTTTGCATGAATTGGAAAATGTATATACCTAAATTCACGCAAAAACATTATCAAGCACAAACAACCGCTTTCAATTTTATTTGTATATTCAATAGTGGTTATTTTTTTAATTACTTGCAAAAATAGAAATATAAAGAAAAAAAAAGAAGGGCGAAAAAACATTTTCCTCTATAATTAGTTATTGTACCAAAATTGTAATTTAAAATTAATATTACAAAATTTTAATAATTTAAAACATGTAAATTTATTTTCTGGAAAAAACTTTATTTTTTTGAGTTATGTTGAGTTGTAAATGTTGTAATAAATGAGCCATATAATCGATAGTCGGAAAAGAGAGAAAAGTAGGTAAGTCAAAGTTGATTTGTATAAATTTTGATAATAAAATTTATCCAATTATATGGAAATGCATAGGAAAGTATATAAAGTCTCATATAATGTTGAATTAAAATATTTTTCTAAATTAATAACTTTTAAATAAACTAATTTAAAAAACTATGTCTGTTTAAATTAGTTTTGAAGTACTTTTTAATGTGCTTATACATGATTTGATATTAGTAGAGATAAAACTATTTCTCTCGATTGTATTTAAAATCACTTTTAAATTTCTATTATAGTAATTTTTCCAATACTAGCTGATACATATGACTTTTCTACATTTACACATTTTTCAAAATTGAATTTGTTAAAACTTTATCTCTTACATATATCTCAAATCCATTTAGCAGGTGTCCATGAATCGCGATTGCGAAGTGAAACCGCTAACTGATATTTTTGCTTGCACCATATATACCTGTTGGCTGATTAGGCAAATTGATATGTCCTCGTAGCTATCGGTGAAGCTTAACGATCATTGGATCCGGATGTGATCACAGGATGTATACGAATAATACTGCGGAATGGTTTCCGCGGAGATCGAACGATTCCCATTACCTGCAAGTGTAACCAAGTTCTACCAGCAGGTAAATGGTGCACACGATTATTGCCATCAGAGCGAGAAATGCAATTTCAAAGCGGCTACGCACGACATAGCGAAGCTCGCGATGCGACAAGTGTGCGTGTGTGTTATATCACCAATCTATTGACCTTTTTATCCATTAAACACACCTACGATTAGTTATAGTTGTTTTATTTCATTGCTTTTTATTATACAATGTTTCAAAGAACGCTCGTGTTTTTATTACGATCAATTTAATTGTTGAAATGTGTTTAATTATTCTATTAAAATGTTATTTCAGTTGCGTATTTCCTGCTTGCTTATTTCGATTTTTTTATATATTTTATATCTCATTTATTTTTGACAGACTCGTTTCAAGATGATAAATTTCTTTCTCTCTCATTCTTATCATCTTTAATTGAAATTGCAATAGATTCGACGAGCGCGTCTATTTTCCTTATAATTACATTCTTATGCATTAAGCTCGGCAATTCGATTTAGCGCGATAGAAGTTTCTTCGAATCATTCCTCACGATAGAATCTGCTTTTCGTCTTACTCGTAAAATTTCGCGTAACACAACCAGAATATTTCCGTCTTATTTCCCCAAGTATTCCAATGTATATACGCGCGCATCACCTCGGTCGCAATGTCCATCCCCGAAGTTTTCGAAGCGCGGAGCTTATTTCTATTTCACATCGCGCCGACCAAGTATTTTGGCCCCGGCTGGGATTTTCTGCGTGAAAAGAAAGAATGCCATCCAACTTTCATCGTAATGCGACGAGTTGCCGCAATATGTTGCGAAAGTAATTTCTAAAGTAGGACCGCTGTTTCGGCGGGATAGCGAGAGTGTGTGTATGTCGTGTGTGTGTATGTGTGTGTGGTGTGTGTGTGTGTGTACGATACACGTGTGTACATGGATTGAACACGTGCACAATAGTCGGCGCGTAATCGCTGATCCTGTTAAGGATACTCCTCTGGTGGCAGTAATGAGAAGATACACCGCCGCGCGCTCTAATTCGGTTTTAGTGTCGCGATTATGTCTTCTCGATCGATTACGGGACGTTGGAGAAGCGCGCGAAACATTACTGAAGACAATCACAGTATCGCTGTTAAATGACGCATCACTCGACATCAGATCAGATTTAGTGGCCTCAATCTGTGCCGTTTACGATAATTGCACGTGGTTTGATTAGTGCATCATCGATCAGGCCAAACGATGTTGCCTAAAATTAATGCAAGTCACTTGTGACCCAAATGCATTCGATACACGTCTAATGAATCGACGCCATGTTCCTCTATTCGGCAAAGATCGTTAAATAAATATCGTCAAGTCGAATAAAAATCAATACTGCGAAATCTGAGAATAAATGTACTTATATCTAAGTTTGTTTGAGTTGAAATTACTTTTCAACATCTCTTAAAAAGACTGACTGCGAGAGTCGTTAAGTCAGATAAATTAAAGAGCTAAAGCAAACGAGTATTTCGTCAATCGTCTCTCGCACTTCGTTCTTTAATTAACGAACTTATTGGTAACACGAATTGATTGCCCGCGCAAATGGTAATTTAGCCCTGATAGGAACCGTTTAACTTTTAATTGGAATTCGAAGTGGTGCGAGCAATCCGTACTCGTGATTACCAACGCGAATATCTATTTCCGGTATGAGCGCCAGATGTATCGAATTGTCGAATTAACTTTCGCACAGGTTCATCACAGCTAACGCCGCGCCGCGCAGCGCGCCGCGGACCGAAGCCACGCCACGAATCAAGCAACTACAAATCGCTGAAATAGGAACACCGGGTGCATCGTTCGCACGGTATAATCGGTGCTGAGTTAACTATAATTATGTCCAACTGAGCTAGTAATTAATTCTAAAGTGAGAGACGATTAATCATCGTGGCCGCGCCGCGCGGTGTAATATTTTACTCAATCTTTCGACAAATATTTCTTCTATCTCGCAGAGCCGGAAAATCTAGGTAGTCATAATTATGTTTATTTTTCGCGATTCTCGTAAGACACGTCGTTTTTAATCACATGCCTATATATCCATCTTGACGAGAAGTATTCCTTTGACGAGAAATTCTTTACTTACAAGTTAAACAATATTGAAATATTTTTCAAACGGAGATTCCAATGAAATACGTTATGCAAAGAAAAGCCAATTACGAATTCATAAAGGTATTAAAATTCTTTTCTATAATTTTCTTATATGATCAAATATGTATCTAACGTAAACTTGTAACTTGAAAGTAGTATTAAAAGATTTAATTTCCTTTGCATAAGAATATCCATTCGATACAAATTAGTTCAAAATTGAATACCCAGATTACTTTGTCTTTAAATTGTTTGTACAATAAAGTTTGGAAATATATACGAGTGTACACTATTCTTCAGATACAAAGATATGATTCGGTTTTACTGCGGTAACTCGATAAAAATAGCTTTATCAGATTTCCGTTTTAATTCTCGTTTACCTCCCGTCCGATTGTAAACAGATAAAATAATGAGATTTCTACATAATGAGATTTATTCATCGTATGGAGAGCGCACGATACCTCGATTGTTTAAGCAGACTCCGAAGTGACGTTCGAGTATGGCTCGGCGCCAACAAGCCACACCCGAAAGTCCCGGCAGCGGCGCCTCGTGAATCGTTCTCGGTTCTGCACATACATATCTAAACCGCAGGTAAACGATATACACAACGAATAGAGCAATTATTTGCAGCGTGTGTTGTATGAACAGGCAAAAACGGAAAAAATTTTTACAAAAACACTGAAAGATTGTGTTTGAGCTGCATAAAAGGCGAATGCAGACATGAATTTCACGCATCAATGCCCAGTGACATGTTTTGATATAGTTTCAGTCAGGATTTTTTAAACGGTTTTGAAAAAATACTTCGTTTCAAGAGTTTAAACCCTGCAGGCATTAATAGTTTTAATCGATGTATGAAAACGATCAATTCTCAAATAATTTTTCTAACAATAAAATCTGATAATGTGTAGACGGCCAAAAAGATTGTAATTACGTTGAGACTGTCGAAACAAAAAGTATATTTTTTTTTAATTAAAAAGGAAGGATTTTTATTTTTGAAAAGGACTTTGCATTTTTATATTTTAGTAGGATAATGTATTATTTATACTAATTTTATATTTTAGTAAGTTAATGTGTTATTTACACTAATTTTATATGTTGAACTATTTACGTGTAATTTTACACTGAGAAAAATAGTTTTATATTAACAAGACACTGCATATAGTTGAATAAATTTCGGTGAAACCAAACCGAATTTCTGATTATAATATATAATATAATTAGAATTCAATATTTTGATATTTTATAACTAAAACATTTGATAGACTTCACAGATTTGATTAATGTTTTATAATTTATATAATTGGATCTATAAAACTTCTGGTTATATTCAGTAGACGTTCCTCGCGAGCAGTATGCATGTACGCTGCATTGCTGATGAAATGGACGCAGCGGATTAAATATTTCGTATTTAAGAATTACACAGAGAAGAGAATAAAAGTCGCAGAATTATGAAATTTTTCATTATCCCTAAAAGGATCGAAGATAAAAGTAACTGAAGGATAATGTTTTAATAGGACAGTTTTTAGTTTTGTATACCAAAATTAATTTTAAAAACTTGATAATTCTTGGAAGTTAATATGTGCTAAAATGTAATAGATACTAATACAAGAGACTCGATTACACAACAAGAAATTCTGGTATATTTGACAGGAAAGAATTGTTTAATTAACAAAAAATTCTGGTAGATTTTACAGGAATAAATTAATCATATTTGTTTGATCAATCAAGAATTTTGCTTCGCCGATTTTCGAACAGACGCACTGGTTGAATTTAGCAGATTTCCAGTTAATGTAACTATAATTCTTTTCTCAGTGTAGGGGAGACTGGGGCTCGTTGGCACAAGAAGCAAGTTGGTATTGCCTTTTATTTATGTATTTATGATTAAAGAATTAATGAAAAAGTTGCTGTAAAATATCTCTTTTATAACATAGGTACATTTCTCTAACAATAAGTTGCATTTAAATCAAACAAGTATTTCAGTAAAGAATGAGAAAAATCTAATTCAAGAGGAGGCAAGTAAATTTTCGAGTGTTTCAAAATTTCGTCCTAATGTTCTTCAGCTGGAGAGAGTAAATCTAAGTGACGCATTATTAAAAGTTAAAACAAAAGTTTTTGTTATATAATATGTTATTTTGAGTAATAACCATAATTTATTATAATAAAATGATTTAAATTACACGTCTGTAAGGATGGGTCACGTTGGCTCATATTATATAAGGTTAGCTTAGTTTAATTTACTATAAGAGGCATGTAACCTTTCAATTACAACTTAATTATGACAAAACGTTTTTTATTTAACATTTCTGTATTGAAATAAGCTACATCTAAAATAGTTTACATTTATTACTCTATAACAGCATTTTGCTATTTACAAAATAACTCTAAAAGATGCGATTTTTTTTTAAGAAATACACATCTATTATCTGTTTTTACTTCTATTATGTTTTCTTTAATTTAATATGGAATTTATCGCTTAAGTAACTTACACTGTGATATGTGTCAACATACGGCTATCGGGGTAAATTGATTACATTGCAGCATGTTTGTATTTCACTTACTACAAAGAAACTATACGGTATACAGAATCGTTCCTGTCATGAAAATGTAGAGAAAGGTTCATTTTACCAGATTAATATAGTTTAATTATAATAAATACATAGTTGTTTAGAAGTAATTTAGAAACAGGAATGTCTAAATTGTGAAAACTGTGCCAACGAGCCCCGGTCTCCTCTACTTTTCTTTTAACATTTACTTTTCTATTAAGTTCATTTTTCGAGATTTTTTCCGTTTTGAATGAGAGTTATAGAGTCGACGGTTTCCGTAATAATTGCTGTTACATCCAATAAATGGCCTACGTTTATGTTCTCACAGTTCCATTTGGCTCGCAAAATTCTCTTGGCGTGGCGCTCGAAGCGCCCTTTCTTTCGTGAGCACGCAATTCCTTTCCGTGGGAGGGTATTGCTATTCGAGACATTTTGCAGGGAGAAACGGGAAAAACCATAGGACGGAAAAGAGAAGGCCGAAAGGTAAAGAATAGCCTCGTATTCGTGCGGTTCTGCGAGATAGAGTCAACCGTAATTTGAGCCCATTCTTCGACCTTCCGGAATCCGTCGTCCGTGAGGCTCACCGCCACCATGACGCTTAATTTTCCCCGAGTCTTCTTATCTGTGGGCATTCACTATGAAAATTGTTACTCGATCGTCGTTCCCCGGAGTTTTCTCCGAGATCCGCAACTTTGTTTAAATCTACACTTTATGCGCATGCCCGCTCTTCTCGCATCCATCTCCCCGCTGCTGTAATAGTAACATTACAAACTACTGAGTGATTAGCCTGGTCATTAAGTAATCTGTGCTCCTTAATTGTTACGTTGCTCGCAGTGGCGCAGGTAAAGCCGGAGACAAGCCAAGCAAACGAGCACGAACAAGCACGAATGAACACGTATTTCGCCGAGTTTAATCCCTTCGAAATAGGGCCACGCGATACGTTACTTAATTCGTGACTTTCGCACCCAAAGGAGGGAAAAAAAGACTCCGTAATATTAACGGCAGTGGAACGGAATCGGGAGACGTTTATACGAGCGGCAGCAGACAATGCCGGGCAATAAACTTGGTCTGGCGCAGCGAGGGTTTAGGTAAAATTGCCCTCGATAAAAAGATGTCTGTCGGTGATTTGTCGCCTTACGCGAACGCCATCGAGCAACTTCGAGGGGGTTTATAAGACGATAAACGGTTTGTTGCGTAAACCGCGCGGCGCCAGAGAGATCGACAGGATAATACGTCGGCGACGTCAATTTAACCCTCTACCGTGCGCGATTTATCGAGTTCGCTCGTTGAGCGGAAGAATCGAAGGCCGAAACTTTCACAACACGCGGGCGACTATTTCTCCTCGCTTACCGAACGACGGACGATTGAATTGTTAGAGAAGTTCCGTTGATATCTTTCTCTGCAAGGGAATACCTATATATTGTAGATAACACACATATATATATATTATATATATATATATATATATATATATATATATACAGGGTGTCTCATAATAGGTGTATCACC
>NW_012026823.1:98420-142032 GCF_000956235.1 Wasmannia auropunctata | reverse complement strand
TACTTATCTTGTCACGCACTTGCATTCAGTGGTGGGCCGGATGAATACGCGTTTATTCGTCAATCTTCAAAAATTAATGTCTCGTTTACGATTGCGAATTTTGCAAAATGGTAGAAGACTTTTCGATTCAGTTTAGTCCGTTCAACCTACCTATCACCGAACGGTGATACACCTATTATGAGACACCCTGTATACTACATATATGATTTGCAACTGTTATACCTTACGTAACGAATATTCGTAGAAATAATGTGTATATTTGCATTGTTTATTCTTATTCATTATTTTAACTGATTAAAAAACCTTTATTTCAATTTGTAAATATAATATAATACGTATTTATAAAATTTTAAAAAATCTTTATTAAAATTATTTTATTTTTTTCGAATTATATTTGTAAAGTGATTTTGATATTTTTTGTTTAAAAAAATATGTTTACGTACCTCAAACATGTTGAATAAATTATATTTCTTCTTTAAATTATTTATTTACAAGAGCATCATGATTGAAATGAAATATCACTTTGTAATCTAAAAATTATTATTGTATATCAAGTTTTTTTTTTTAGAACAAAGGTTTAAATTGTTCTTAATTTTGTAAATTAAGTACGTGCTGTACTAGGCAAAAATAATTGTGAAAAATTGATTCTCACTAAGCATCGTATGCGGCTCGTGGAATTAAAGAAGTTGTATAATTCTATGTGTCCCTCTATTTCAGGAAATTCATTAAAAGTTTGATTCCGTCGTTGTGAATATATCCATAAAGCCTTTGTTATAGCAAAAAGTGAATCCATTCTAGTCCCTTGATCCTTGTTCGATAAACTTTTAATTAGCTATCTACGTTTCTCTATCTATATATCTCTGCGTAAAACGCCTTGTTACGCCTTTCGCGCGATAGACACAATTGGCTAAATAAATCGAAGGTTCGAAAGGATAATTGGTTAAAATAACCCATACGTGCATGACATCAATAACTAATTGCCGGTATTTGATGCGCGCTTTGATATTCCATAGATATCCGTTTTTTTTTCGATCTCATCTATTTTATTTAAAAATAGCTTGAAATGTGTGCGCGTGTATGAATAATGTACTATTTGCCAATATTTCGATAAATAAATTAATATGCGATATTCGTTCCGATGCCGGGAGACTGTCATTTCGCATTGGTGTCGGAACGTGTAGTACGCCGGTTGTGTAGTACGCGGAAAATTTTCGAGTGATACACGGGCATACAAAATAGAGAATAATTTGTGTTTATGATGCGTGCAAAATATGCGGAATAAGAGTAACGAATGTGAAATGTTTTCTGGTAGTTTTATAAATGTGTAAATTAAAGTGAGATGTATATTTGGAGCGGTACACACCTTCCAATAATAAATCCTTGATATTTTCCGTGAAAAATCTAGCTAATTATAACTGACACACATACACACACACGATGATTTTTATAACTCTACAAATAATGTTCAATATTTACGTCAATGCGGGAAAAACGACTCAACAGTTGAAGTGCACAATCGCCCTGTAATACTGAGACTATCACGATTAAAGATTTCACTTACGAATAAAGTCTAAAATGAATTTCAAACAACGAAGCTGCAATACAGAAGTCCTACGTTATTTATCATCAATCGGTGATTGCTGACGCAGAATCTAACGCACGCTTGTATTTGACACGCTCTATTTCGAAGTAGTAATATAGCTCGAGGCCGAAACGCACGGAATTCGCTCAAATATCCATTGTTGAATTTGACTTTATCGGTTCGCACAGAGTCGGACAGGCGCCCATGCTAATCCTAGATTTACTGGGATTCAGTAAGGGAAACGAGTATAAAACGAGAGAATTTCTATAACCTACTGACGTACGATCATGTACTAGTTGCTTAATTCTTACCCGAGCAACCCATATTTGTAACAGAGTCCGTAATTATTTTAATAATGGTTTTACGTATGTATATACATGAAAAGAACGATTTTGTTGAAAGATCTAAAAATTTTGCTAAAAACAGATTTGAAAATAATTTTTTATTGAATCATCAAAATAATTTGTTGGAATGTTAAAACTGAGTATTGCTATAAAACGTTTTGATATTCTAGCAATTATTTTGAATTTCATACAAAATTATTTTGATTATTGAACAAAAATTATTTTCAGATCTAGATTCAGCAAAATTGTTCTTTCCGTGATACATATATGAAGCATTTAAATAATTTCATTAAAAGAATAAATATTAATAACATTTAAATAAATGAAATGATACAATATATATATATAATTTAATTTTAGATTTTATTCATTTACTTTTCAGATTTACGTATTATTTTTGTTCTCGTTAAATTTTAATTATTATAACTCATGTTTAATTACATTATTATTATTATTACTGCAAATAATTTTTTTATGTTGCTATTATTACTTATTGCATAACAATAACTACCATAATAATTACAACTTAAATAATAGACAAAATACAACCTATCAATACATTTGATTTTTGAGAATTAAATAGTAGGTATATATTTTTGGCTATTTACGGACAGCTTTGATTTTTCTCTTGGACTGTTATAGCGAAGTGCAACTCGTAATTTAATAGCGCTAATATCTTCCGGCTGATGAGTTTCTTAATCGGTTTCAAGTTCTCGCGCGAAAAGAACACATGATTTGTCGCTGTGTCCTGTGCAGTAATTAGCGCCAGTCTCAATAGTTCACGGTTGAATGAATTTATCGGTAAACTGTTGAGACTTTTTGTTTCTCTCCCTCTTCCTTTCTCCTTTCCTATTTCTCTCTCTCTCTCTCTCTCTCTCTCTCTCTCTCTGTCTTTCCCTTTCTCGTACAGCACTCAAAAGATAAAAGAATATTCATGTATTCTTCTTTTTTCAGCGATCGATTCGCGAGACAACACATGCAGATATACAATTGTATGTGAAATTAACAGACTTAATGCATTAACTTCATAAATTTCCTTTGCAGTTTCTCATAAATTTATGAGCACACCCGATTTAGCGAGACAAGATGTGGAAATCCCAAGTGATATATTCACAAGTGCTTATTCAACATTATGATAATCGCGAAACTCGCATATTTATCCTGAGAAAACTAAATTCTTCTTACTCCCTCTTCAACCCCGATGTCCCAATCGTGTCATTTCTTACAATGTTTTCTTATCAAACATATATATGTTGGGGTCGCATACAATCCTGCCGCGTTTACTTTTTATTTATATCCCGCAACAGCGCGGGCTCCTCATGCAGAGTGTACACTCGTCTGATACTCGCCTGATTTGTCGTGGCTTCGATTTCTCGCATACCACTTGTTTCTGTCGGCGATGTTACACGGCCGCCAAGTCTCCCGGGAACGATCTCGCGGTTATAGACGACAAGTTCGGCGGCGCTTTTTCTCCGCGCGCTTCTCCATCCGGACCGCGCTGCCTGTCGATCTATCTCGTCGTTTGTCTGACATGACGATTCCGTCGCGGGAATGTCGCTGCGAGTTACCAAAAAAAAAGAAGAAAAAAAACAGCACGCCACTTTCCATTATACGAAGTCGGCGGCGTATATTGACACTCTCAGGCAGCAATTGGTCGTTAATAAATAATTCGATATAAGTGATCTTCACAAATGTCATACAGTCGAATCTCGATAACTCGAACCTCTACAACTCGAAGTTTTAGTAAGCTTTTATTTCGATTTATAGAGATTTTCCGCAGCGGAGCGGAAGGGAACAAAATTTTCGTCTTATAGAGGTTTTCGAGTTGTAGAGGTCCGCGTTATCGAGATTCTACTGTATCTCTGTAACTCAAATTTAAAATAGCCAGACCTCTACAAGTCGAAGTTCACCTCTATAAGTCGAACTTCCACTGTCGCTACCTCTATAATTCGAAGTTGTAGTTTTGTGTAACCGTGAGTAATAGCCTGGTATTTTGTTTTATGGTTATATTTATCATATGTATGCAATAAATAATTCACTGTTAAATATTGATTTTTTTTCTCTAAAAGGCTTTATAATCGAAAAATTACAAACTCTGGTACAAAGTCTCCGTAAATTGAATATAAACCTTCTTTTCCTCGATATTTCGATAAGTTGAAAACACTATAACCCGAACAGTTTCTCTTGATATTCGAATTATCGAGGTTTGACTGTATTCTTTATTGAAAACATACATTGAATATTATTTAAATTTCTTTCTTGAACAGACAGAATATTGCGATTGTAAGTCTGATTCTAAAGATAGCGGAGGTCGAAATAAATCTTGCAGAACGAGACCGCATAAAGGACTATATTGCACATGCCGCACGCCTAGATAACATAAATAAATGTAAACAGATATAAGAAATATCGGGGGATGTAGGTGTGAGTTGGGGGCTGCGCGCCGATATATCGACGGAAAAATTGCAGAGGCCAGTGAATCCGCAGTAATAATCGTTCGCATCTATCACGTCCGATTTGCAACGTTCGATTTATTCAGATTTATTTTCACGACGACCCTAGGCGCATTTCTCACGAATTTTCTCCAGTTCTCTCCGTGTGTGGAAATATATATTTTCCTCCAGTTACTCCGCCGTCGCCACCGTGATCGTCGTCGCCGCGCGGTTTTATTTATCGATTTCGTTCGATTGCGCACGCGATTTCGCATCGTGACAAGCGTAATTTCCGATCGAGTTAGAAACTCGCGCGGCTCGGCTCGGCGCCGCGTTTCGGTCAAATTTCGGGCGAGAAATCGCGACAATGTATTATTGAATAATAACGTCCATAATTAATACTTCAGTTCCTCCGCGTCGACAATAGCTCGCGCGCGCGTTGCGCTCTGATTTCATTAAACGTTGTGTAATTTATGCAGCGAGTTCCACCGTGCGACCTGGAGCAAATGAAATTCATTGTTGCGCAACGAAACGAGCTTTTTTCGATGAAGCGGCCACATTTTGCAAATTAAGTGTCGTGAAAGTACCGTAATAGAGAATCCCTTTGATTTGCCGAATATACTCTCGTAGCAAAAACTTCGCACAAAAGAGCGCGTTGCTAATGAAAATGAACAATTAACATGAAATAATGTAACAAGAATTTTGATCTCCAACGAAGTGAAAATTGCGACAAATACTCGAGTCGCGCTCTGTGTAATATTATTATTCGGAATCGTAATGATACTGAAGTAAAGTGTAAAACGTCGTTCCCTGAGTAAAATTTAAATGTGTTTTAAATAAATAACGTCGACTTTTGTCGATTAAAGTTTCATTGCCTATATCTATTATCTGATAAATAAGGTTGTATAAAATGTAGCGTATTACAAATAACAAAAGTGATTATGGAACATCTAAATTGATATTTGAAAAATGAGTAGGTAGTAGGTAAAAAAAATTTATTTACTGGTGTAAAGAAATATGTGTAAATATAATATATGTATATTTCTTTATACATTTCAGTACTCATTTTTCGAAATATGTTCTAATAAATGATCAAGTCTGGAGAAGATAAAGCTTTGGGATTCGAATCATGGCATACTTAGCAATTTTATCAACAATACAATAGTATAAGCCAGATCAATAGTTAATATTAGTTATGATGTGTTAACAATTAATAACGATAACAATTGACAAAATACATTTAATGTATTATTAATAAATTGCGTTAATTCATTATCAGTTTTCATTATAGTAAATATACTTATTGTTAATAATTAACATTAAATGCGTATTACGTGTTGTGCAGGGTTATAGGATTGTAAATTATGTAAAATCTACTTAGAAATATACTGATTTTTAGCAACATTGATTTAGGGTGAGCATGATACGCAATAATGAAAAAAAACGCGTTGAATAATGATTGAAAAACAAACAGCGGACAGCTCATTTTGCTGCCAATTATCGTCAGCCCTCGATTCCTCGGCTCGGCCTGCTGCAGGATTATTTACCACTCCGGAAACTACCGGAACCATCACGCGCTCCATTGCCCTCTCGCAAGTACAAGCGAATGAACTACATACGTCGGCCGGTATTTGTTTTATACGGATTCCGGCGCGCGAATACATAATGACATTCCAAAAAGGATTGTTTGCTCGGCCAGGTGACAACGTATACCTAATGGCGGATTTAAACGTTGCCGCGGCCGCTTTGTGCGGCTTGTCGTTATAATTTATCGCGGCAACAAAGAACTCCCTCATTTGCTGAACATTTTAGGATGGCGCATCCGTTGACCGTAACGGCACAGTGATTATTCTGAAAACGCGCGCGCGCTATTAAAGCGCGCTTTGAAAGAGCCAACGTATTCGAGCCAATTGATACAATGCGGAATGTTTTAGTTATTCATCGAATATCGCAGCTTTATTTTTCCACTGCTAAATGCACTCGCATCAAATGATTTTTGCCAACTTGATACGCAAAGTGATATTCACCATATTTTCCGCTTTTGCGGAACTGTTTTCGTGTACTTTGTACCCTTTGGTATCATATTGAGTGAAAATGTCGCATTTGACGCATTTCATGCGTTGTTTTACTCACCACACGCAGGATATATCAATAAATTTCAATTTTAACTAATATTTTTCTATAACGGCGATAATATTTTTATTATTTGTGAGAATAATATAATGTCTCGGATGTGTATTTGCAAAATTATTTACGTGATGTATATAATGTAGGTATATGTATATCTCAAAAATAAGACTTTTTTTCTCTTTACAAATACATTGTCGTTTAATAAAACGAGTAATCATAAAGAAAAAAAATTTGATTAAAACCTGCAAATTTAAAAAATTTCTCTAATAAATGCCATGTATTATGCTTGTTCCACGTATTAAATACATAAAATTCTATTTAAAAAGGATTATAACTGTAAATTTTTCGATAATTTTTCATCGTCCATCAAAAAGGTAACTAAAAAATTAAAATTGTCTCTTTGGTGAACGACATCAAGAGCAATATTTGAATGATGGAGATGAACTAGAAAAAACATCTTTTTTTACCTCAGTCTTGTGAAAAGCGTAGTTTTTACGTGTTTTGATCGTGTTTTGACATAACAGTCCTTATTTTTACTTTCAATGGAACTAACTAACTTTAATTAATTTTAGTACGTCTGAAATAAACCTATATGTTTGTTTAAACTTAAACAATTTAATTACTGGTGACACATAGCGAGGTATACATATACGAGGTGGTTTTTATAGTGCTTTGCAACTATTATGCACTGCAATTGCTTTGTCCTATATAGTATGTGTAACTATGTGTTACAGAAAATTGTCGTAACATTATAACAAGCAAAAATGTTTAGAGAGAGAGAGAGAGAGAGAGAGAGAGAAGGGAAATAAAGGCAGATAGAGAGAAAATGACAGTTTTGCAAAAGAAGGACAGAATTTGCTTTTTGATGAGGTAGCTGTTTATTTTAAATCAATTTTTTATTAATAAATCTAATTTCGTCAAATAATTAGGTCTCTTATATGTATTTAACGAAATATTGTGTTTAAAATAATCTTTTTGATCTGACATTCTCTGACAAATAATTGTATCTAACGAGCGTAACGTTGAACACAACTTTTCACATTTATTACGCGTTCGTTTATAATTCTCTATAGTTAATAAAATTATCTTTTCGAAAAATTTCCAATGAATTTCAAATTCATCACGGCCGGTTTAATTAGGTAATTGAATTCATTAGCGAAGTACATTTTAATGCATAATAAAAATATATTCCGATATATTAAAGCGATTTTTCAAACGTCGAAATTATTCGCATGACTTGCGAGTTTCATTTTATTATTACGTTTAGCATTTTCCAATAAAAAAAAAAGGAAAAAAAAAGGAACACGTACAGAAAGTTGCGGAAAATTGTAAAATTGCACGCTTAAAATACGCGCAATATTAATATACCGATAATTTCATTTTGTCCGAACACAGTCTGAAACGGAATTAATATCCCCGGCGTTAATCGGAATAGAAAAAAAACTGACGCGATTGGAAGTACTTCTGAATCGCGTTCTTCTGAAGTTAATATTTAAAAAAGGTGTAAAGACGGTAACAAAGAGAAAGCGGTCCGCTTGTTTGTGCATATGCACGTTTCGTCTGGCTGCACACATACAGTCCGTCCCTACGGACGTCAGTCCGTTTCCGCATAATAAAGTGCATTATAAAACTGGATTATTCTGACAAGGCTTTCGCGCCGTATTTACCTTGTTCCTGCTTCGCATACGTTTGCGTAAGACTCTACGATGATTCTTTCCGTCGGGATATTCCATCGTCCCGAAAAAGACTTTACGTTTTCAATGTAATATACTTATCTCTTCGTATGTGTATGTGTTTCACTGACGAAATATATTTTGAGAACTGACAAATGTTATATGTAAATTCCCGCAAAAATATTATTAGGCGCTAAGATCTGCTTTGCCCGAATAGGCTTATTTCTACTTAATATTAATTGTATATTCACTTACATATACCTATTGCGGTCAATTTTCTATTGAAATATATTTTATAAATAAGCAAAACGTGAATAAATATGCAATAAATATAATTAATATCTTAAACTTTCTTTTTTTTTATTTTTTTGTTAAATTTATGTTCGCTTCTGAAACGCTTTCATTTGAAAGACTACATTGATTGTCTTTTGTGATAATTATATTCTTAACATCTCTCTCTGTCTCTCTCTCTTTCTCTCTTTCCTTATGCCTCTCTCTTTTTCTCCCTTGATTTGCTAATCTTTTTGTACGTATTCAGAAATTACAAGTGTAATAACACAAAGATGCAAATAGCTGATCGATCTTCATTTACATCTTTCTTATGGATGACAAAGACGTCATCTTTGGAGATGAATAATGCTCGCGATTAACTGGGATTAAGAAAGTAAGTAAGCGAGTCAAAAGCGATAGAAGAAGTTTCATTCTGAGAACTGCGCGTCTAGAAGCTTTTTTTTAACAAAGATATCCCGAAGTGCCATTAATTAAAGTTCTCGTTCATGCCTGTCAATAAAAGTGACGATGAAGTTCCTTTTATCGAAACAATATCGGTTCCGTGCATATTAATTTATTTGCTATTAAACACGAGTTACTGTCACAACAAGGCATTCAATATGCACATAATATTTTCGCTTCGGCACCGATGATGTAAAGCGATTAGTGACCGTGCGTAATGACGATAAATGACATAAGCGCTAAAAGCGTGTGTATCCACGGTTAACGTATACCCCAGTTAGTTTATACGATATGTAAATACGATTGACAACCTCGCAATCTCCAATTTGTAACTGTTCGATTGAAATAACAGCGCGCGACTCCGTCGTTTATTACCTATTTATCGTTTCACCTACAAACGGCGCGGAAAAAAGTCGGTCGAAACGCGTTACACGTCATTAATGAGGTACTCAGGAACTACATTCCCAATTAGGATGCCTTTACATACGCGCGGCGCGGTAAAGCCTGCAATTAGTGCGCCCAGCGCGCGCAATACCAGCATTGCAGCTGTATCCTGCTGCATGGCCAAGGCGGGAGGGGGTGGGGGGATGGGGTCGGCACGGGACATTTATAATGCGGCCGTATGTCATTCTCTTATTGCACGCTACTTATATCAGACGCGCCCGCCGAATTTTGCCGCTTTGCAGCAGCGTTGGCACACCGGCAAAAACGCGCGCGAGCGCGCATGTCGCGGCTGGGCAAATAGCGGATAGCAATTTCCGCGGCTAAGGGCGTCGTTCGGTTCCGGCGGTCTTGAGGTGTTCGTAGCACAGGGGTGTCGTACCGGCAACGGGATCATAAAACGTGCAACTATTTCACGTAAAAGCACGTGGCCGAGCACGCTCTCGCGTACGTTTTATTAACGCGCGATAAACTCGGGAAAAATTTCGCGCGACTGCCCACGTATACCTATACGCTTTTACCGTCACTCCCAGTCGCTCGTGATTCTGAATGGAGATAGATTCGGCGCGGTGATATTTACGACAGTCCTGTACTTATTTCAAATGCTGAACGATGATAATTTCAAAATTCAATTATCAGAAAAGACCGTGAAATATTAAATAATTAAGATCATAAACGCCAACACGGTACAAAGCGGATTTTGATGCTTTCATGTAATATTATAGTGTGAATCTTACAATTTTCGGTTCATATATATAACACAACGTGGCTAGTATGTAATTGCCAAAGGCAATCTAATAAATCGATGCTCAAAGCATCTATTTATTTTAAATTCTATATGAAATCCCCACATCAAATAAATGCTAACTTGCATCTATACAAATCTGAAAAGAATTTATTACGAAAAAATATCACCTCATGTTCTCAGCCAGGAAACAAACCCGGATCTCCACGTTTGCCGGACGGGCGTTCTGCCTTTAGACCACCGAAGCATGTGATAATATTATAAAATATATTATTATAAAATATAATATTATAAAATATATATATATATATTTTTTTTTTAGAGAAACGTATGTTTAAGGCGTTTCCTGGCTGATAACATGAGGTGATATTTTTTCGCAATAAATTCTTTACAGATTTGTACAGATGCAAGTTAGCATTTATTTGATGTCGCGAGGGTGAGGGGATTTCACAAGATTTAAAATAGATAATTTTAATATCGACTTATTAGATTGCCTTTGGCAATTTAATTGTGATATTTATACGTACTACTTGGTTCGGAGTTGCGGAGATGTACGCGATTTGTGGCTATGTGATATTATGTGAACCGAAAATTGTAAGATTCACACTATAATATTATATGAAAGCACCAAAATCCGCTTTGTACCGTGTTGGCGTTTATGATCTTAATTATTCAAAATTTAATCCTTTTTTTATTGAGAATTGTTGGGTATCTTCCATTTAGCGACACAAGTCGTCACAATTGTTTTATTTTTGTTGTCACTGAATATTAAAAAAAGACAAAATGATGTTTGTGTCGACTTGTGTCGCTAAAGGGAAGGCATTCGTTATTTATTGAACAGAAGTGTAAAAAGATGTAACGAATTTTCCATAGTTATGCGTTTCGCCATTATTGTTTGTATATTTATTTGTATATGACGGTGATATAAACTGAGAAATCCCTGTCTGAAATTGACAGTCGAGAGTCGAGACTTAAATGTTGATAGTTCGGGATTTACATATGAATACGTATGGATGTGTGTGTAAACTTGGAATTTACGTAGCGGATGCATATGTGAATACAAGTGCAACGGCATGTAATCCAAACTGTCGTTTTGTATTTAAATGGCTGCACCTCGAAAACTGCATTTCACAAACGGAAGGAGCAACGTTGAATCACAATAAAGTTTCGCACGTATCACGTATAAAGTTTCACACACGAGGCGCGCGCGCGCACGCGAAGGTTTAGCACGCGTATTACGCGACGTCACGTATAGAAGATACTTTCATTCTCGTAAAGTACACTTTGCAAAAATACGCGGGCGTATATGGGAGGAGGGGGGGGGGTGGGAGTGCGCAAGTACCGCGAGCGTGAGCAGTTGCCGTGTAGTACATATATACATAGTGTGGCAAGAGTCGCCGGCTCTTCCGGTTAATGCATACGATGCATTTTCGCGTGTGTCTTACCGACACCGACGCTCCTGCACTGACGATAATTGCCGCGTGTTCCGTCTTTACGATAGGCAAGACACTTTCAACAAGTTTTTAGGGAGCTTTGTCTCTGCGCTCTCGCCCGCGCGAAAAATCGTTTTCGCCGACGTTGTCCCGGCGCGACGGTGTGCCCTAGCGAAGTTACGAGAGCTTTTATCAATAGAGTGCTCAATTCTCCGCTGCGAAAAAATGAGACGTAGTACCAAAAACGTTCCGCAAAAATATTACCGGGTTTAATAGAATGAAAAAGCTAACGAGTTATTTTAACATTTTATACTAAAGGACGGCCATTTTCAATACAGTATCAAATTTAACGGACTAAACGCGCTTCCCAATGAGAAAAATGCGTGACGTTAAAATAACAGTAAAATGTTTGATTGAAATGTCCAAGTACAACTTCCAAGATTATTCTGAAACTAAGAAATATATTGTAAAAATAATGTGTAATATTAAAATTACAATAAAATTAACTCAATAACAAATTAAATTAATCGAAATATAGATTGATTTTCCTTCGTAAATTTGTAACATTATTTACCGATATGTGATGTTCAATGAAATTCACCGTCCCGAGTGTACGTTACATCGCTAGTATATGATGATATATGGACTTGTTTCCCTGTTATTTTCGAAGCACGGCGCAGATATTTTTCCATGGAGTCCACATATTCTGGATGCGAGTTTTATAATCCTCGATATGCTGTTTGTTTTGTCATCGAGATGGCTTTGCAACGTATCTCTAGTCACGATAAACCGAAGGCGCAAGCTGTGTGCCATACGCCTTGATCCTCATGCATATTCAAATCTAGATTGCCGTATACCGTGTGTACACCGTCCATCCCCGAAATCCAACGTTTTCCGCCTGCGTCGCTTCATAGCGTTACTTCCATCTCACACCTTTATGCGCGGCCCTTATCGTTTAACGTGAAGTAAAAGAGCCGAGCAAGTGCGACATTTGCTGCTCGTCATGTACAAGAAGTTAAACGCAAATTTTAAATATTCATTCTCTAATAATCTCCCCAATGATTTACAAAATCTGCAATGCATCACACAAACCGAAACACGATTGTCGATAACTAAACGAGATAAATGATAAAATTGATATTTTTTACTAACATCATTACATAAAGAAAAGTTGGTTTAATTGTATCAGTAAGACGTATAATTGAATGAATTTTGGTGAAACCAAACAGAATTTAATATTACAATAATAGGATTCGATACTTTATAATTAAATCATTTGATAGATTTTACTATATGGATTTGATTAATATTTTCCAATTGGATCTGGAAACTTCTGATTTCTGGTTATATTCAGTAGAATATAACGCGAGCAGAACGCTGCACCACCACGTAATGGACGCGGAATTCAATTGTATTTAAGAATCACACAGAAGAGAATAAAAGGCACAGCATCATAAGATTTGTTACCATCCCTAAAAGTAGGATCAAAGATAAAAGTAACTGAAAGATTTATTTTGACAGTAGCTACAGTTTTTAGTTCTGTAAATTAATAATTTAAGAACTTGATCATTTCTGGAAATTAATACGTGCTAAAATATGTTAATATATAAGAGACTGGATCACAGAACAAGAAATTCTGATATTTTGAACAGAATAAAATTATTCCATCAACAAAAAATTCTAGTATTTTTTAACGAGAAAGATGATTTAATCAACAAAAAATTCTGGTAGATTTAACAGGAAAGAATTAATTACTTGTCTGTAGTAAATCCTACAAGAATTCTGAATCTTCATCGATTTTCGAACAGACGTACTGGTTAAATCTACCAGATTTCCAATTAACACAACCAAATTCTTTTTCCAGTGTTTTTCCCTGCAAAATAAAATTTGATAGTACAAAAAGTAAAGCAAATATTTTTTATTCGAAAAACTATTAAATTTAAATAAATAAAATACATTTTTTTTTATTACTTTCCTTATATAATATCTTATAATATCTTCATATAATATTTTTATCACATAATATCTTTATATAATAAAGAAATTATAATTCCGAGAAAATTCGATAGTATGTGTAGCGGTATATACAATAAAAATTCGCGGCTTCGACTTTTCCGTAAAAGTATCTGAAGCTGGAGTTGAAAAGTGGTGCACAAAATGCCGGGATTCCCCCGCCGGATGTGGCTACAGAGAACTTCCGTACAAAACTCGAACGGTACCACGTCCGCGCCATTTCGCCATTCTTCGACTAATGCCTAGCTTATAAAGTCTACGTGTTGCGAGAATATATTAAGCCGAGCATGGCATGTTGTACTGTTAGGAAGTTTTCTTGGTTTTTCATTAATAAAGTTACTCTACCACGGAGTTAGAATATATTCGTGGATCCTTGAATATTTAAATCTGTGGCTTTCAGAAAAGTTGAATTTGCAGTTTCTTAGGTGGTAAGAGTGTTAAACTTTAATTGTCTTTCACATTCTGCGACTCTAAGGCTTTAAATTTTTGGATATTTAAATTTTTCAAGTCTATAGGTCTTAATATATTTAAATTGTTAGCAGACAAACCCTTTGAATACTTTTCGGAATTCAACAAACCTCAAATGTTTCAACTTTGCCAGTTTTCAAACTTCAAAATATTTTTAAAACCTTTTGAAATTTAGTTTTTTAAATATATTAAATTCGAACATTTCAAATTTATTAATATTTACGAAAGTTAATTTTTTGATCTGTAAAAACAAAATTCTTTAAATTTTTATAGAATTAAAACTTTTAAAGTAAAAATTATATAATGGCTTGTACTAAAAAATAAATTAGAAAGAGAATAGAGCCTAATAAAACGAGCAAACAAAAAATGTTAGAATATAATCATATTAATTTGGGAATATTAAAATGAGATGTTTCGACTTGACTAATTGTAAATTGTAAGTCTGCTTCAACCACAGATACAAATTTCAATAAATATATACATATATATATATTATTTTAATAGAAAAACACGTAACGTTTTTAATAAAACTGCAAACACAAATTTTAATAGATATACAATTATTTTAATTAAACCGAAAATAATATTTTTACTATTAAGATAAACTATATGTCCTATGTAAATATGATTCCAATCCATGCAGATTCGATGGTTTAAAAATTGTAGCAAGTCGATTTTGTAAATTCTTTCGTTTCTAATTTAGAACTTTTAAAATACAAGAAGGCAATTTAATCTATTATCATGTTATTATTATTAAGTAATTATTTACATAAGCTCTCTAGAATAAATCAAACATATTACAATAAAGGCTTATGAGAGCTAACGGATGTCGGTGTGTAATAGTTTTTTACAATATCCACACGTAAACTATGCGCCGCATAATTGTCGGACTTGAAACACAGCTTATTAAATGAGGCTGGAATTTACTTGTTCCCAGCCGGGGGAACATAAAGTGATATTTTTTCGCAATAATTTCTTTACAGATTTGAGGGGAAGGGGATCGTATATAAATGTGTGCTAAATTGCTATTTAATTTAATTGTTACAAGTAAATTTCGGCCTCATGTAATAAGCTGTGTTTCAAGCTGACGATTATGCGGCGCGCAGCTCGCGTGTGGCTGGATATTGTAAAAAAACTATTACACGCCGATATTCGTGTTATAGCTCTCATAGGCCTTTATTGTAATGTTTGATTCATTATTATTAATTTTTTAATTCATTGTCGAAAAGTTGATTTAAAATATTCAGAATATTTGAAGGGTCAATCATTACTAAAAAAAATGTACAGTAATTGCTAATTACGGCAATACAACACATTTTATTACTAGCATTGCTATTTATTGCTTTCGTATTGTCAGTAATATTGCCATCTATTATCTCATGTACTGCCATCTGTTACCTCATGTACTACTACCTATTGTACATAATATTGCCAAGTATTGCTAACACATTGCTATGTATTGATAGTATTGTACTGTCGCAATATACTAACAATATGTCTAAGGAAATGTATCCTGATTGCCGTAGTGGTTGACCCTTCGAAAATATCTAATTAGTAGCAAGATTAACAAAGACTAATGTAATACATAATTTGCAATAATATAAATACAATTATAATATTCTACACATATTATAATTGTACATCTCTTAAAATTATCAAAAATTACACGAAAGATATAAATTTTAATAGAATGGTGAATACTACAATTTAATGTTTAATTACAGGGTAATTTTTTTTTAGCTAATAGCTTTTAAGTATTCAAAGAATTTGATGCAAATCTGAACAAAAAAGGAAACCATGTAATTATCTCGATTTTCCACGTGTAGTTATTATATAATGGCGTACAGTGATCGAATGTATATGAACGTGTTTTGTATGTGTTTTGTATGTCTTGCTTTTAACGCGGTGACAGAAACGTGCGATCTCCGTAGTCGACAGGTGAGGATTACGTAAATGTACAGAGTCCTGGAAATCCTGATACCCTTTTCGCGCCGCTGACGCGTAAGCAAAATCTTTACACGCTCGCACTCGTGCAAGTGTGTAAAACGAGAACTTGTTGGCCTGTAATTGTTGTCCATAAATCAAAAAAGTAAAAGTGCGAAGTTCAGAAACTTCTCACTAGTTTATCAAAAATTTTAAATTCATGGCAAACATTTTGAAGTTACTGCGTTGTTCACATAATGAATTGGTGTAAATTTTATATGTACATGTTGCATAACAATGAACTTTATAAAGTAGGATATGAAGAAATTTTTTTATAAAATATGCGTATTTAACTTGTAAGTAATGAAATTACGAGTATAGTTTTAGCCACAATTGGCGAATGCAAATAGCAGGATATAAAATATCTAAATCTAATTTTGTTTATTTGTATATAGAGAAAAAGAGGAGGGGAAGAGACAGATTGATTGATTGATTGATTGCTTTATTTATTTATTTATTTATTTATTTAGAAAGAGAGAGAAAGAGAGAGAGAGAGAGATAAGTGGAGAGAAATAGATCTAACCATAACATTGAATTAATAAGGATTTTTTGCGATTACATCTTCCTGCATTCCTTGCTTGCCGATTTAAAAGAAGTTTTGTCATGTAATATATCAAATATATTTCACGTATAACAACGTGCATGGCATTTGTTGCCTCATTTATCATTTATGCAATATCACGGCTGTACTACCAAATCTTGAATTGAAGGATATCTTTCCTCACAATAACGCCCAACATTGTCCTTTCCTTCACAAATCCTCAGGACCTTTCAATCCCACTATCGCTCGGCCTCCTCTCAATTCCCCCTTGGAATCGTGCATCATTTCGCATTCTTTTCTTCATCGTCTAAGGATTGTACGCAGAAAGGGAACGAGCTTCTTGAGAGAAGGGAGAGAGAGAGAGAGAGAGAGAGAAAAAGGAGATGGATAGCGTAATCGCGAGAGAGACTCGCGAATGGAAGCCGTTACGAATGTTTTCCGATGGCACAGTTGCTACGACCTCGCCATGAATATCCCGCTCCGAAAGAAAGTACTTATGCGCGCTTTACTGCACGCGAGACGAGGCGCGTCCCGTTCTTATGCAAAATCCATTTGAGAATAGAAGAGGAGAAAAGACATCGCGCGCCGCGCTGCATTGCGTCGCGCCGCCATGAAACGTTAAACAAAAGGGACTCGCAAGCGAAACGGAAAATAAAACAGGAAATCCTATAGCCGCGATGCGGCAATTTCGGCGTTGTGACGGGGATTTACTCGCGTTACACGATGCTGTGTAGAAGCAATGTCGGCGATGCGAGAAAACCAATAGACGAGAATTACCCGTCCGGGTCCCACTAGACTGGCGTAAAGCGAACAGATGAATTAATAAATAAGTTAACGCAATAACTGTATCGTAATAGATTATATTAATAAGAATGTTATTTGTAAAGCAACGAGAAATACATTGAATTTTGTAATTGTGATTGTAAATGTGTTCACGAAAATCGTGTGTGTGACAAATCGAAAAGCATTTACGTGTTCCATTTCTCGTAACGCGAAAACCATTAGAAAAAAATAATAAAACGTCCATTTTATTATTTGCAACACTTATGTTTCTTTTTCTGTTTAACGCGGCTGCGTGAGAACCCAAATATCAAAGTTGTAAAAATATTTTTTATATAACGATCGATAATGCGAAATTGATTTTAAGGAACTTTTAATTTGGTATATTCATCAGAGATCGTCATTTTAGCGTACATTGCGGTTTTTTATTAAACTTCTGAATACTTCCACCAAATGCTTGTTCTAAGTTTCCTGTTCGCGGCAAGTTTCCTACTTTGTCCAATTTTTCATTTAAAATTGGTGCACCGCTTCGGCGTTGCGCCAGATGGACGGATCGATCGATATCGGGGAGACCGAGATGACTCACAATCAGTATACACATGTAGGATTCCGTGTTTTAAGCCCTTCCCCTATTCCACGCATTATTGCGCGACGCGAACGATTACGCGAATAAAAAAAAAAGAAAGGAGACCGGCCGAAGCACTCGTTAAAGCGTCGGGAAAAAACGTCATTACAATGAGGCTAGGACAAATGGTCGCGCAGAGATGGGAAGACGGGACGCGAGACGAATGATCCGTGTTTCCATAAAAATTTCATGCTCGCGCGGTCCTACGGGACGGTCCCCCGGTGAAAGGAGCTTAGCGCACAAAGGCAAAGAGTTCATTAAAATTCAGTGCGCATCTCTGAACGGCGCCAATGTCGACTCTTCGAGCGCACTCGCTTCTACTCTCCGCTCACACCCTCGTTTATCGCATCCTTGCGTATCGCGACTAAATCATGACTGCATTTCTAATTACACGTAAAACGCACTCCCTGGATGCGACAATGTTTTATTAATGATATGTTAACTCAATACCTTCAATATTGTAATAATCAGTGTTTTCTTAACAAAAATGATATTTTAACTCGGAAGGTTTTCAACGGTTTTTAATGGTTTAACTCACTTTAGCAAAAACTTAAAAAAGACATTAATCTTTGAGAAAATTTAATTTTCTTAATTTGAAAAAGGATGGATTTGATAGACTATATCAAACATTAATTCTATTTTATATAAAAATATATACAGCCGTAATATTTACGAAAGGATGGATTAGACTACATCAAACGCTTTAATTCCATTTTGATATAAAAATATATACAGCTGTATTTTTTGTGTATCAATTGTAAATAACAATGTCAAAATTAGAAAAATAGTTTGTTTTAATTTATTATCTCGCATTATAGTGAAAAGCCAGCGTCAGTTTTCTCTGTTAAACAATCTGAAAAATTGTTTTCTTTCTTTGAGAAGCGTCAATATTACTTTATGATATCCCAAGGTGAATATATTTTCTCTCTTACTACGATCCCCGATAGAGAAGGAAAGAATACGAAATGATACGCGATACGATAGCACGATACTTTTCAAGATGCCGGAGGAGCGATGAGATTGAAGATAACCGAAGATTCGGAAACAACGAAAAAAAGGAACGACGATTCCTAAGATTATTGTGACAAAAAATGCTATGCGAGTAAGTTGCAAATATATATGGTAATAAGTTTGTAAAATTTTATATCTAAAAGTTTAATCTGTCGTTTAATTAATTATTCTATTCCATCTTCTAATCAATAATTGCAAATGCAGTTTAACAGAAAGTACAAAGCTTGAACAAAATATATGACAATAAGTTGCAAATTAATATTAAAGAATGTATAGCCTTACAAGGAAACCTCGCAAAGTGTGAAATTCTGATTTTAATGAAACTTGGTACACTTTAAAGTTATATACATTTACGTTAATAATATTTTTTTAGAATAATTATATTTTACAAAATTTTAAAAAATTTTTGAAAATAATCGTTAAAAAAATTCTATTAACATAAATGAATAGAGATTATTTTACTGTAAAACTTTTATATACAACATTTTTTGATATCTTGAATAGTTTTTCGAGATATAACGAAAAAAAAATTAATTTACATAAAGGGATGGTTTCATTCCTTTAAACCATCTGAGTTTTTTAGCACCATCTGATAATTTTTAAATTCATCTGTTTATGTGACCTCAAAGTGTACCAATTTTCATTAAAATCAGAATTTTACACTTCGCGAGATTCCCTTGTTAGTTATAAATCACCCTCAATTTATTGCATTTTCTTCTAAAAGGCGGTACTAAAAATAAAAGGATGCTTAACAAAGTACTAAAATTATTATAAAAATAAATGTTATTTTTCAATAAAATTTTACTTATTTTTTAAAATTAAATTTATTTGTCATTATATAATATATTTATATTATAATATTTAACGAAAACATATTAAATGTGGTATATTTTCATTAAACATTAAATTAAATATAAAATATTTACTTCAATTTGAGGATATTTATAGCTAAAGTTGTATTTATATTAACAAAAATAATATAATTTTATATGTTCATTTGTAGACATAATAGTTTGATTTTTATGTCTGTTAATAATTTCAGATTTGAAATATGCATTGAAATTAAATCAGTTGCAAGAGATTCTTAAATATTTTCTTAAATATAAAACAACTCCCTGCTTATTTAGGAAATTTTTATGAAAAAACAAAATATAAATATAAGCTTATTTTGCATTCAGTTTTTGATATAACATTAATTATCTTTTATCGTTTTTTTTAATTTCCCTAGATGTTCCATAACGTAGCCGTAATATTCTGTAATTAATCCGATTAAAACTATTGACAAAGTTTCCTACAAAGAGGACTCTTATCATTTTACATCCGATGGACGATATTGAAATAATCCATTAAAAAAAATATCGATTTAATATTGAAAATTAAAACACGCGCCAACCGCATTCACGCTTACCCAATTTTATTTTATTGTACTGCAACAGGCTGCGCGATACAAATTGATGGAGATTGCGTGCCATCGGAAACGGGGCGGATAGGGTTCTAGCTTTTACAACCCATCTGCAAAAGGGCGTTATGTCGCGGGTTTCGCCGATATATCGGAAATTCGTGGATGCATGCGATGGGGAGGCGCACCGCGCGCCTGTATCGGTCACATCGCTCTCGGAAGGAAGACGGTGACTACGGGACTTATAAATTATGCGGAAAGAGAATAAGTTATATACATCGGCGCACGTGCAAACTGTCGCTCAGTCGCGTTACGCCGCGCGCGCTGCAACATCCGCTCGTTAGTATAAGGTCTCTCGTGGGCGCAGACCGGAAGCGGCGAAAACGTTTTGCGAAGTGCCGTGCCACTTTCCCCCGGTTAACTATCGCGAGTCGGTAATTCCCAGAAACAGTTCATAGCGGGTGGATAAATAGATAAATGGTGCACTACGCGCTGCGAGCATGCATAACGCAAGAGTTCATGCACTGCAATGCCAGCCTTTGCTGTCCTATTAAATTAATTCGCGAATTAAACTGGCGATGAGGTCCCGAATAATTTTGGACGTTGCTCCGGGAATAATATGAAGCAAACAATGCAAAATAAATTTTTTGAAAAAGGTAAAAAGGTTGAAGAAAATTCTTCTTCTAAAATTTTTGTCAGATATGTAAAAATACTAACTAGTCCAACAATACTTGGAAAGTTCTCTTTTAGCGTAAATCTTATCATATACGCCCAATTTTATTAAAAACCTACTGTTTTACATCTGTTCATCGTACAGTATTATTCGATGCAGAATTAATAAATATATGATTAATAATATAATTAATAAATATTAAATTAATTTGTTACGTAATGTTAGATTTTGATACTGCGTTAAATTAATTTATGAATCAACAAATAAGGTATTATGTTGTTTTATTCTACGATAATAAATCTTTCTAATAGTCATGGTTTTCATAATAATTATGTCTTTAGAAGTGACGTGAGTTTGGCATTTGCTGTAATTTTGGATGATCCGCCGATAATATCACCGCTTTCGGTTAATTACCGTATTGAAATCGAAGCTGCAAATTGCCTTTAGCGATTTTATTTACCATGGTTGAAACTTATCGCAGCGTAAATTGCTGCGCGTATTATTGCTTCACACAACATGCAATATAATTTAAGATAGAATTGATTATGCGCGCGCTATCGTAGCAACGGCCAAATGATGGTAACTTGACTGAATAATTTGGATACAATCGAAATAATACATATAGTAGCAAATATTAAATGATCATGCGAGATGGAAATAACGATGGTAAACGTAATTGTACATTACGTACGCATATTTTTTGCACCTGTAATATTCAATTTTTAACGTTTGGACGATTATACTTTTCGATAATCAAAGAGGATGTATTGCCGAAGAATTAGAGCTCTGCTCAACTGAAACGCACGATAAATTTAATCGTCCGAATTCATGCATTTTGAAACCGTTCGATTGACAGAAATATCAAGCGATGACAAAGGCCAAAGTATCACGATGCACTTTGCCCCGCGTGCGCGCGTGTGTTGCTTTATCGTGTTACGGATTGACAGTCTCCCTCCAGTAATTCTTACGTGGACGTCCAATGCAGTCCCGTGAATAACATATACGCCGAATACAAAGCTCAGCTGGGAAAACAAAAAAAATGGAAAAATAAAAAAATGCGATCTATCCCCGTAGCATGCGGCGATCTCCATAATGAAAGAAAGGATTTCCCGAAAGCGAATGAGGGATTTGCGTCGCTTAACGAAATCTGCATCGCGGGATTAACAAATATTTTTCTAGGGCACGTACATGCACACATGTAGTAGTTCGGCGCGGCGCGGCGTAACGCTATGTATTTTCACTATATTCCCCGGCTGCATTTACCAACCCAGGCACACAATCCAACTCGGTTCCGCGTCTCGCAAAGCCCATATATTGTATACGCATAGCCATTGTAGCTACACGTTTCGTGGCTCGCGAAAAAAAAGTCCTCCAGCTGCAGTTTAGAAACGCGGGGCAGTCCTATATTTTTTTTTCCTTCCCCCTCGCTCGCCTTCCCAACGCGGTAGCGCCTTCGCTCAGTCGACTTTACTGGAGAGTTGTATTCATTGCTTTCAATCCCCCTCGGCCGCCGCAGTGTTATTTTGCAAAGATGATAAACGCGCTGCAGGGCAAGGAAAAGCACACGTTTTGTAATTTCCCGCGTAATCCGCCGAAGAATTAACGAACGCGCATAATTAGCAATTTGAATACAGATTTCCGCTGGGAAATCAAAATACATGAAGTAATCAAATTTCGACCGGCAATCCATAGCTCCAAGATTACTGCGAATCCGAAAATTCAAAGATTTTTTATATACATTGGCCAGTATTAAACGGAAAATCTCTTTTTATTTTAAATAGTCTGTTTCGAAATTAATCGAAAGCTAAATGGGCTGCGCGGAGAAAAGAGGGCTTTGCATATGCATATGCATATGAGAAAGAACGCGATAATCATTCGTAATAAAATTTGAATTCGAATGAAATGCCAGGCTTACGTATATCCCCGAGGGATGTTGTAACTTAAAATCAGCGAGACCGTTCTCCTGCATTTTTGTGACCGAAATCTGACCGCACACACGGTAACATTTACTTTCATAGGATATTATGGGGCAACTGCAACAAAAGGAAGAAACCAAGCGGAGCAAGGAGCGTGCCTTGGAATTTCGAGGAATATATTTCAACGCGTAATATATTTCGGAATTATATTCGCAACGCGACGCTTACGTAATGCTACACAGACTACCGGTATATAGTCGTTGTATAACATCTCGCGAAACTTATATTTAAAAAGAGATGAATGAGAGAAAAAGAGAGAGAGAGAGAGAGAGAGAGAAAGAAAGAAAAAAAGAGAAATATTTATACGTCTATTATAGCCGTTATGCTACCTATGCTCCTTCAACCATACTCTCTCTCTCTCTCTCTCTCTCTCTCTCTCTCTCTCTCTCTCTCGCGCCGCTTTTTTTATTTAATTTACTTTACTCTACTATAGGCTACATAATACTTATAACGGAAACAAAGCAATACCTGCTATACAATATTTTTATTTTTATTTTTCACTGCGCATCTTTTGTTATAAATTTAATAAACTTTTGCTATCAAATAATTGATTTAGCGATTCAATTTTATAAAGTTTAATTTAATATACTATATACATTGTGTGTGCGTGTGCGTGTGCGTGTGTGTGTGTGTGTGCGTATATATCGTAGAGAAATTTTGTATTTTCTCTCCGCTTTTTCTCACATTTCTTAAATAATAGCCATGCATTGCAAAGCAAAATCGATTTGTAACTAATTAACATGGTTTTTTTTAGAAGAAGAAACGAATGAACTTTATAGTAACGACGATGCGACTAAAGTATCGAATTATAAGTAGAAAAGCAAGCTCATAAATTGAAAAAAACTTTCGAAACTTATTAAAAGTTTAATATGCTAGTTGATTAGGTTCAAAAAGAAAGAGAGGGGGGGGGAGAAAAAAAGGGAAATATATGATAACATGTGAAATGAATAATAACATTCACAATCAATTGCAATCAGTTTAAATTTATATATCTTCTTTTCATGTGCATTTTCATGTTGACATGAATAAATATCTCATTATTATGTTACACGCGACTATTTTAATATTTTTAATGTGTTACAGTATAAGAACTATTTCAACATCACATCATTTAATATCAATTACACGTAACTGGTTAACTATGGAATAATCTCCATAAACAAATTTTCTTTTTGATGATAAATTGTTTATTGAATCTTTCCATTTAAAACATTGTTGTATGATATTTATTTTTAAAAGTCAAATTACTAATATGGATGGATTTTGAAGGATTAAAACTAAAAATTTGTTACAAGAACAAATCTAATTAATAATCATTAGCACGTATTATTTAATAAATTATATAATATATGATAATAAAATATTTCCTCCTTTCCTTTATATTTTCGATATATCTATAATAAAAAAATTGTTGAATATTATTATCTTGCACAAATTTATATAATAATATTTGACTCTGGAATAAGATAGCATACAAGATTAAAAAGATCTTCTATTAAAAAATATCTATAAAAAGTGAAAAAGAAAAAAGAATGCATCCAAATATTAATAATATTTCTTTACTATAGATATTATATATACGTATTATAGATATTTAATTTATTTTTATTTTATATAAAATTATTGACAGCGAGAAAAGGTAAATATTTCATTCCTCTTTGCATACATAAGCTCTATAAAGATATTTTAATAAAAGCTTTATATTTTAAATATGTTAGATATATTTGTTATAGTTTTATATGTTTCTTCTTTTCCTTATTTCTTATCATTCACCTAATAACTAAACGCCAGTGAACTTAAATAAGAAATATAATAAAAAATATATTAAGAAATATAATATTAATTTGACTAGTTTAAGTTTCGAGTTAAAGTTAACTATAATTTTCATATGATTCTTAGGTTTGTATCTAATAATTATTACAATGTATTATTGTTGCTTAATACGACATTAAACTGTATTAGTAAATTATCAAATTAGTTGATCATATGTCAATAACAATAAGTTGTATTCGGTAAGCTTCATACGTGTGCGTTTCAATACGCATAATGGATCAGTGGACATTTACATATATTCCAGAATTTAATCATTTGCATTAATCTCTCCTAATCCATCCGTTTCAAAGCAACAGTTCTGTGAGATGTTATGTATACTATTAATGGAACCATTATAACTTCAAATCAGAATAAAAGGTAATTTGATTCTCATCAACACGGACAACGTGAAACAGCGAAGCTGTTTACAATTGCATTGATTTGAAAATATAAATACGAAACCCGCGTGTGTTATAGCAGCATTCAAGATAAATAAAATTTGAAAAAATTATTATTTTATGCATCGAATTTTCTATTTGCATGCTCATTGATTTTTTACAAGAAGATTTAATAAAGTAGTTATATAATTTTTTCGAAAAAAGTTGTTTTTAAATTTAAACTTTTTGTAAAATTCGTAAAATTTGTAAAATATTCGTCTTTGTTCCAAAATATCTTAAATCATGAACGATAAATTCAAATAACCAATTAATTTAGCAACTAACAAGTAATACTCACCCCATGGTTTCTCCGCCATCGTTTAATGCCCCCCCAGGCCTCTTCCTCTTCGAAGGATCCTAGAGGCACGAACTCACAACACTCACGGAAATGCTGTTAATTGCAATTGCGCGCGTATTAATTATCAGAGTACGATAATCACGCGGCATTTTGCATGGCATTCCCAACGTTACCCGAACGCGACCCGACAATCCCGCGAAATACGTGAAATATTATTAACAAATCATGTATCACGGCTTTCCGTTTGAATCATCCGATCCAATGATTCGCTCTCAATTCGCAAATGGTAATAGAGAAATTGTATTCGAATTGGCGAAAAATTCGAAATTCGCGTCTGCACCTCGATTTCAATTTTAAACGACTGAAACGCGCGAAACACACGTCTGATGCTTCGTTAAATCGACGTTGTTAGCCGCGATGCCGTTATCGAGCTGCTAATCATGAGAGTTAATCAATCGCGATGTCGGCGTTCGGTAATCGTTAATTGCTCGCGGGGAACGATCGCGATGGCGAGGGATAATACGCAACAACACGCGGGGCGGCTCACGCCCGCTATATAACCCATTCGCTCGAGCGTCGATGATAGTGCGGCGACCTTGTGTACGCATACAGCGCGCTGTGTACGTTACAACACAAACATGAAGGCTACGTGCCAGTCTGTCCTGTGAAATATTTAACGTATTGTAAAATAAATACACGCCGTAAAATATCATGTTCTTTGCTTTCCAAATGGTGAAGTGGTAAATTTGTGTGTATACAGAATATGTCACGCTATACGCCGCGTGGCAGAAAAACGAAAGACGAATGTTGTGTATCAATTGATTCTTCTGGTCACTGTAAAATATTTAACGATAAAAATATGTTGTACAATACAAGTACTTATTAGGATTCTGTTCTTTGTATTTAAAACTAACATTATTGAACAGATTGCTACTATACATATTTCGTGCTTCATTCATTGTGGATTCATTAGCGTCGTCGAAATCAATGATTAATTTCTTTCGATTAGAAAGATTAAAATTGGTACTTAAATTTTAATTCAACGATTATACTATATGTAATTCTCGCTATTTAACCAACTTTGCTTTTCAATTTCTAATGTATGAATACATATACTGTTAAGTCAGCTCAGCAAATTGGTTACTTTATTAATTAGCAAACTTTAACATTATACACAAAGTTAATTGGTTTAATAAAAATATACAAATAGATTACTAATTCCTCTACTTAATAAATTAATTTAACATAAACTGTAGTACAGATAAAATCGAAGAATAATATTAGCTGAATATATATGAATATAACAAAGCGCATCAATATTAAATAAGTTATGAAAATTGATGGTAAATTACTATGCAATACGAATGTGCAAATTCTATATATAATACAGCCAATTTTGAATATTTCAAATAGTCATAACCTACGTCAATTTTTCTCCTACGATTTTCGATTTTAAGCTCTAGAATATGCTGTTATTTAGATTATGCAGTATTTGTATATCTTGTATATTAATTGTAAGATGCACAAGTGAATCTTATTGAATATTTTATATACAGATAAATATACAGACTTTTTTGGCAACTTTAACAATAATTTAATTTTTTCAAAATTTTATTATGATTATTTTTTATAGCTCTTGAAAGATTTTAGATATTTTATTAGATTGCAAATTAAAATTTTTGTGTAATAAATTTTTTCTAAAAAAATAAATTTGTCCAAATATATAAAATTAATTTACTCGAATAATAAAAAAATAAGAAATATTGATTGATATCTAATCAATATACATTTTATTTTATTTTATTTTATTTTATTCGTGATATTCTATTGTTTGTATCTATATGTGTACATATATAAAAGTAATAATAAATGTATATTTATTTAAAGAAATAGTTATAAAATAAACATGGTTGCAAAAAATAATTATAGAAAAAAATATATATAAACAAATATATTGTCTCTCTAACGCAATATCTATAATTTGATTAACGCTTTGTGATTCTATTTTTACAATTTCGCGTGTAATATCTCGGCACTTTGACGATATATGATGATGATCGTGTTAAAAGCTACCCATTTCATCGACTCATTTCATTGTTTTTGTATCCTTGTAAGACTCGTCGTGAGATAGCAATGTTCCTCAATCACCGCTGATTTTGTGTCGGCAATCGGTGACATCGCGAAGCATCCGAAATACAATTCTCTTGTAAACAAGGGCAGATATTCAGACCGGATACGAAGACTTGCGGCGTGCATTTTAATGAACTCGCTGTCCAATCTTGTTTTCCAGTGGCATAAGTTCCTTCGGGAGGACAAAGAGGAAACCAAGAAGAGAGGAAGGGAGGGAGAGAGAGAGAGAGAGAGAGAGAAAGTGCTGCCGGTGGCGGCAGTGGAGGCAACGACGGAGGGCGTAGGGGAAGACGGCGGGGTGAACCGGAATCGGAAATGGCTGCGAGGTGGCTGCTACTGCCGCTGGCGCTCCTCGCCGCCCACACAGCGGCTCTTCCTGATTTCATTAGGATAGGTGAGTATCTTTCCCAGTTTCCCCCGGCGTGAAAGCCACGACCCTTTCGACCGCTTTCAATGGCGTCAGTAAAATTATTATCAATGTCCCAATCGATAATATCCACGAGTGAAGAAACGAAAGCACGACTTGGCTTCGAGATAATTCCAAGATGAAGCTTCGCGAGTATTATAAGCAGATAAAATCTTATTCTTCATTATTAATTTCAAATGAATCTAATGGAATACGATGTAATCGTAGGCTTAAAATAATAATGATTACAGCACGCGCTAGTTTTTCAGCGTAAAAGCGTTCGAAATGATATAATTTTGTTTCATCTTTAAAAGAATTATAACAGTTATAAATGCGAGAACATGCTAATTTTTCTAATGTCTAGCTTCATCGTTTGCTTAACATTATTATTTGTTCCTTTTTATCTCTTTTATGTTTTGATCGATAATGATAATCAGTTATATTTTCAGAGTTTTATTTAAAAAAAAAAATTATTTTTTGATTAATCATCGTCTTATTTCTTTAATCTACAGTTCCTTGCTTTACATACTATTATAAATTGCAGTATACAATCATCAAAATATCGTTAAACTATAGCGGCTTCGTGAAAATGTTTTGCCGGCCAAGCAAATAATTGAAATTAATGGCAACGATAAAAGGTTGCGCTGCTAACGGTGCTCTATTTAATTGGCATTGATGGTAGTGCAAGTGGAACACAGGCAACGTGACGCGGATAACATGCATTTTACCGTGTGCGACGACAATTACCGAAGTTCTGGCTGCTGCGCGTCAGAGAGAAAATCACTCCGATAGCAACCACGCGTGTACTGCTGCGCATGTAGCGGATATATAAACAAGAGGTATTTCACAGTTAAATGTCGCTAACCATCTGCCTGCGGATATATTGAAAGTAGCTGGCTCTGCAGTGAACGACAGACACGATGATACAGCATATTTCGCTTACAAGTCATAAAAATCTGCAAAATCTCGCGGTATATATAAATTTCCGAAATATATATAATATATTTTTTAAAGGTTTCTCACGTAAAGGCAACGACTGAGCGATAATTTAACATTTTAAATTGAGAAAAAATATTAAGAATTTTTGTGTTCTCTCAAGCATTTACATAAAAATACTAAGTAGTATTTTACAAAAATAGTATTATATAATTGCTATTTGTATTTTGTCATAATCAAAAAGATAAAAGTATTAATCTTTGATATAAATATTAAAAATAACACTCCATTAAAAATTAATAATAAAATAATATAATATTAATATGTAATATAATTAATATAATAAAGATATAAGATGTAAGACATTTATATGATATAAATATAAAGATTTTTCTTGATATTGCAGTATACGTTGTATTTTTGTTTTATGATGCAAAATATTCTCATATATTCTCGTTTTTATACAGAAAGGACTTTAAAAAAATATGTTTTAATTCTGTTGCAAAAATTTTTGTTTTTTTACATGAAAACCAAAGGTATTTAAATTTGCGTACAGAAAATTACGAGATTGTAAAATTTTCATCGATATTTTCTAATAGAAAATAAAATCTCGTCTATTTAATGGAATGGATATTCCCTCTGTTACATGGTTTGACACACACGCTATTGTTGACTAAAAACAAAATTAATGATGTTACTGTTATTGGAATCTAGTAGTATAACGTAACGCTATACCGGCTACGATATTTCTACGTCTGAAAAATCATCGATTTACGCACATTTGAAAAATAAATATGACAGGAACAGCGCCTCGCTTGCACATCAGCTTTTTGCAGTCTTATCTCTTGAAAATATAATAATAAAACAACAGTTCGTACATATTTTACGCATATGCGAAACTGTCACGTCTCTGTTTAATATTATGATTGTCATTTCCCGACGACGCGCGGATGTACGCGCGGATGTACGTGATACACCGAATGCGCCCGACTATACTCTCTGAACTTTTATCGAAACGTAAATTCACGATGCATTCGATTTCCGAACGCTTTCTTTCCCGAGGTGGCGAGAGAGAGAAAGAGAGAGAGAGAGAGAGAGAGAGGCAAAAGCGGATCGATATAGGTACACGTCCGAGCTCAGGGAGATACGTGCCGTACTTGCTGTGAGTTTTGATGCATTCGTTCGTACTACATCCGTACGCTTGTTCCGCGGCACATCACCAATGCCGTGTATGGCCAATAGCTTTCTGTATCGAAAAGCTAGAAAAGGAAGAAATTTACTGAAGTGGTATGAAGGGAGACTAGGGCGAGAAAGAGAGAAATAGAGAGAGAGAAAAGCTAGAAATTCTTTTAAGCTTACATTACATCGATTGAATTTTAAGCGTTTCGAATTTCTTAGTCTTCTAATTTTTCCAGCTCTACTTTGGCGCCAGTTCAATCCGTTCAACTTTCTTTTGCCACTTTCGTCATTGTATTATTTCTATCTGCTTTTTCCATCATTATTGGTAGTTGAATAATTTATACATAGTTTCCCTCTTTTAAAAAAATTACATTTGCAAGTGGAATAGAGTTGAGGGAGAGTGTAAAAATCTGCTTTCATTCTGACAAAAATATATACAATAGTACGATATGTAACTCTTTTTTAATTTATTATGCAATTCAAACGTGTAATAAATGCCTATGTATAACGGATTATGCACAATATAGTTGTACTAAAAAAATATAACCGGGTTTACAATTTATGCGTTCACAAAGCTATCTTTTACCGCGCCATTGTAATCGGGATCACAAGCAATCTTTTGTTTTAGAGCAGCGACTCATTATTCGCTCGTTTTGAATTCAACGTTATTATAAACCGGGACTGTCACATCGACGCGAAAATTAAAAGCGGCGCGGGCGCGCGCGCGCCACAGCCCATGTAGTTTTCGTGATTTATTTGAGTCAACCGGCGGTGGCGAGTTTATTTATTCACACGCGTAATTAAATTTCGCGGTTTGATATACGGAATACTAAGAATGAGCTCCCCAATGTATTTCGATGGGGCCAATTTAACATTTTTATTGCGTCGTACGATTGCATACGGAAACGACGACAGACTGTTGGCATCCTCAATCACTCCGTGCGAAATAATTTACTAGCGATCAATGAATATTCAAGTTCGATTAAATCGATGCGGTTTGGCCTGGAAAGAAGAGGTAACGTCTAATTTATGTAAGTGTATATTTTTGCCGATGATGTTCGCGACAATTTTACAACCGGTTGTCACTACGTGCCCGTAAAACGTTTAACGACATTCGCAGCACGAATTCGATTGATCGCTCGATAAGCCGTTGTACCTCGAAGTGTTATTGCAAGCTTTTTTGCCACATCCGCTAGCTTCCGCCTTCTCCCCTTGACGAAAATGTTACAGATGTACTAATTTCATTTCCACGTTGTGAATCTGGCAAAAAAGTCGCGATGGAATTTATCTTCCCACTGAGAGTACTATATATGTGTTTCCGTTTTTCTTCATTTCGCGTTCACATTCTCAAGCTCATACATTCACATTTTCGTCCTCGTTCGCATTATTAGGCTCATTATTGTCACAATGAGCGTGGCGAATCGTGCAGGCAGTCTTACGAGGTACGCCAAAGAGAATCGATAGCGGGTCGCTAACGAGAGACGTAAATCTATCCCGCAAATTCTATAAATCGCAGAGTCAAGCCGGCGCAGCTGCTCGTACAGTTACTTTATGACGTACACGAGATTAAAATCAATTTATGGCGCCAATTTCTCCTAACCGAATGAATTGGAAGGCGCGGAATTTCAGCGGACCACACGAAGAAACTGTCGCGAATACTTATGCGATGCGAAATGATGGAAACGGATGGCAACGGATGGAACGTGTACGTACAGTTACTCGCGTCGCTTTCCTCGATCGTATAAAAATAAATCTGTATTTACATATGGAAACTTTCGATTGGGATGCTATCATTTTAAGTACATAGATATTTTACAAACTTCCAATCCAATTTCGTTGTGTAGCAGTCAAATTATGATTTAGCGTTGTGTTATTTGTTATTTCATTTCTGACATTTCACTTTTTTAAACAAATCCTCTTTATTTGTGTGATGTTACTCTCGATAGTAGATAAAATTTTTCAAATAACATTCTTTGATAAGAAATTAATAAATTAATATATTTTTAAAATCTGTTAGAATCTCCATTGTGAAAAATATTTGTTGTTTAATAAAATTGTTTAAAAATATTAACCTTAGGAGTATACACTCCTATTTTGCCTACGTAAAGTACACACTTGAGTCTCGAGGACCCCATCCATACTTGTTATTGTAACTCCAGCAAAAATAGACTTATTTTAATTAATTTTTTTTCAATTTGATAGAGAATTGATCAAAGAACAAATCTATAATTGATAAATGTCGATAGAATTAAGGAGTTCCAAGATATACGGGTTCAAGAAGAAAGGAAAGCTCAAAAATGCGAAAAAATCTCGATTTAGCACCTTTTCCAAAAAATCATATCTCTTATGTTTATAGACCGATTTGAAAAATTTTTGAAAATTCTGAAAGAGCATACTTGAAATAGTAATAAAAAAAATTTGGCGATTCGATATTTTAATTTTTTAACAAAACTGTAAGCAGTCCCGGAGCCCCCATGCTTACTTCAACTGTTCGGTTGTTGAGTGACAATTGCCGCGCGTCAACACGTCTTCCTACTGAGGAGATTCCAAACTTTTTTTACGTCAATATCCCAAACCTCTCCCCTTCCAATTTCAGAAATGCCAAACCGAGAAAACAGAGCTGAAGTACCTGGGACCTCCAGTGTGCATTTCTAGGATTAATACAATTTGTTAAACTGATGCATATATTAAAATGTATTATATTCAAACTTACATAAAAAAAATTCTTGCTAAGATTATAAGAATTATTTAATTCGTATTTAATTGTATATATTTTTTAAAATATTAATTCAATATTTTAAATCGCATGTATTAAAATTGAAATTAAAATTAAAATATTTTATATCTAAGCTGACATCAAAAGATTCTTGCCAAGACGTCAGAAAACGCTGAATAGACGTAGCACGTAAACGCATGCGCATAAAATACATTAAACAGTGAAGTTACGGTACGCGGAACACGGTTCCAGCCGGGATCATCTCGCGTAGGTGTAAATAGACCATAAATCTTTATCCCGCGCCGTCGGTGGACAGAGAAACGGATAGATAGAAGGTTGGATAAAAATATCCGGTGATGGTGGTCGCGGACGGAAAATAAGGAGGAGTGCACGCGTGGATCTCGTCAAAGTAGCACCCTTTAATATGGATGCGTGATTTCCCAGGCGGGCTGTTTCATCCGTCGGACGACAAGCAGGAAGTGGCCTTTCGCTACGCCGCGGAGAAGATCAACGCCAACCGGGACATCCTGCCCAAGTCTCGCCTCAGCGCTCAGGTCGAGGTGATACAGCCGCAGGATAGTTTCCACGCCTCAAAACGAGGTGAGTTTCATAATTGAATCGGAAATACTCGTTGGATCGCACGCGAGGTTCCGCCATCCTTTGCACGCGTTTCAAAAATTTTCTCGCCCGAGATCGACTGCTATATTTTCATCGTCGTTCATCAGTGTCAATCAGTACAACGCGTTTTTTTTTTCTTTAAAGCTATCTCTCTTTTATCTAACGTGGAAAATTGAAATTTGCATTGTTAATTACTGTCTGCCTTTAATTTTTCATTTCTTCATTACACCACGCACTTAAGTAAAATATTTTTCAAATATATTTGAAATTTTAAAAAATGTTTACCTATGCACATGCATTTAGGATGAGAAGTATAAATTTTATGATTCTTTAGCATTTTTAAAATTCAATTCAAATATTATGCATTTGAAAGAATTCCGAACGAAGATTTTACGTTAAATTCTTCTACATGTTTTTATTACGACAGGATTTATCTCTCTCATATCAATTAAAGAAGCGAAAAGAAGTGCAAAAGATTTCTTCTTTATCAATATCGTACAGTTTAGAAATGTTAAAACTGAAAAGAAGTTACACAAAAGAAACGGATAAAATTGCTTCAGGTTGGCGATATCGATAAAAGTCGAGTAGTTAAAGGGCAGCTTATGCTGTGCGAGCAAGGGGCTATTATTTTGTCGGGAAACTTCGTTATGCATATATGCGGCATGCCGAATCGCGCTTAACTGTCTCGAAAGTTCGTGCGACTTGTCTGATGCGCGAAATAAACTCCATTTACGCGATTAAGGATTCGAGAGGTTGTTGTTAGCGTGAAGCTTCACTCCCGTCAATACTGAGAACAGGGCGCCACCAGCTGATTCCTGGTGTGACGTTCTCCAATACCAGTAGAGCTTCCTAACATCCTTATCTCAGGTGAAGCGAAGCCTCTCTAACGCTGAATCTCGTTACTTGCAGTTTCGGCATGTCTAATGCATCGCGTTCGTGAATCGAAGTTAGTTTCAATGTGATAAAAATTTTACTTCACTCGGATACGTACTTTGCAATGTAATGGCAATCGCTCGCGCAAATCAGTTTTATTTTTAATAACATTTAATAGTTGTACTTTTTTGTAAAAATCTTCTATCTAAATTTTTATGTAGTTATATATAAGTCAATTTAAAATAACATTTAAATTAGTCTATATAACAAGTGAAAATGATTTTATTCTTTTATTTTTAAAATCAATATTAAATTTTTTTTCCATGTTAAAAGTACATATCTACATAAAAAGTGCCCACAACTAACTATTTACTATATGTAAAAAATGATGTGCCATCAAATAATGCAATTTGCAAATCTTTTGAAATCTATACAAGATGTTCTTTGAATACATTGTCATACTCAAAAGGGCAATTCTTTGGTTTATTAATTTCAAGTAAAAAAGTTCATATTAAACATGTGTCCTTAGCGGCTTAGTTTCCGAAACATAGGGTGTTTTTAAATAAAATATTATTACTACGAAAATATTTATATTATTATTACAAATATTAATATTAATATTAATATTATTGCTACAAATTAGGACAGATTATTACTACACGTTTAAATTTTTTTGAAAACACCCTATTTCGAAAACTAAGCCGCTTAATGTTTATATGATTTTTTTTACTTAAAATAAACGAAAGAATTGTCCCCTTGAGTATGGCAATGAATTGTATTTAAGGAACATCCTGATTCTGCATATTGTAAATGCAAGATCATGATGATTTTGCAGTATCTTCTTTCAAAATGTCAAAAAATGTTAAGATATAAACAATAATAATAAATTAAAAGAAAATATCTCAGTATATTTAAATATTTGAATTTTTTAAATATTACGTTCTATATTTGAATTACATGACATTTTCTTTCACATAACTTTTTATCTTTCATATCTTATTCAAAAGACATGGCAATATATATGAGAAATTGTCTCTTGATTCAGAAATGCTATGAATTTCATTTCTTTGTCAGAAAAGTCATGGGGGTCCAATATGAAAATAACTCTGTATAATATGTATAATACAATCCTGCAGTTAGTCGCATAGCTATATACATATATGCAGCCGGAAATTAATAACGTCCAGCACAAAATAATAACTCGGCGGATATTTGCGCATGGAATTAACCAGGGCCAACGTAATTACCATGTCGAGTTACTAAATGATTAAAGCGAACGGTGCATTCTAAATATGCACACTGAAGTCGCATGCCGGCGCATCGGTCAAGCCGCTGCGAATGTGTGTGCGCGCGCGCGCGCGCGCGCGCAAGAGCGTGTGAACCGCTGCAAACGGCAAAGCGCGCGTACAGCGGAAGAGGGGAGGGTGGCGGGTAGCCGAATTTGGCGGTGCTCCAGCACGGTATTACACCGTGAAAGCAATTTTATTGATAAACTTCTGTTTGCCAGAAGTTAACAAATCTCCTTGGGACACGCCGATCGCTGGTACGCCCGAGCTGGCCGGGCACAATCGCGCCGCGCGTTCGGCGACGCACGGATTCGTTGCCGTATAGGTGATTCAAAAAAATTTATCTCCCCCTGTAAATCAGCGGCGAAATGGCACAGTGCAGAGTAACGAGTATTCTGTCGGACGTGTAACTCAAACTTCGTTAACAATAGAGTATATATACTACACTATAATGGCGAACATGAGATTCGAGCTCTGTTAACAATGGCGTATAATGGGAATATAATGCGAATTATGCAAGATTCAAGCTTTGTGGATAATAATGTAGAATGGGATTAGGAGCATGACCTCGAAAATCCCAGATATTAATGCTATTTTATCTAGATATTATCGCAAGTCGCATGAGAAATGCAAATATTTTATATATTTTTTAAATAATAAAAAAATATAAGTATAAAAAAAGATAATCAATTTATCTGTAATTAAGACATTTCGACATATCAAATATGAACAATATCTTATCATATTTGTTTTAGATAAATAAAACTTCATTATATTTAAATGTTTTCAATTAGAAATCAAATTTTATACTTAAAGTATTCAAATATTTAAAAGTACATAAGAAATATGCACAATTTCATCAATGAGAAGAAAGATGAAAGAAAGATGATATAAATAATATAATAAATAAAATAGTAAATAAGAAAAGAAATAGCTTCATGTTGTTTTAATCGTTTTAATCGAAATGAAAAAAGACATCGATATTCAACATCATTTATCCTACATAAATTATAAATATTATAAGTATTGATATAAAATAAAAATGTAGAAAACGTTGCGTTAAAGTTTCAAATAACGTTGTATTCTATAACTTAAATTACATCTTCTTACATAAGTCGTACGTTTCGTTCCACTTCAGACCTTAATAAATAAAAATGTGTTGCCAATATTAAATATTGTATTATGTATTGTATTGTACGTTGACCGATGCTATCCATTTGTTTGGTTAGCGACGCAATTACTTCACAGTCGCTCGAGAGAAAGAATTAAAGAGGAGAAAAGAAGTAGTACTGATAAACGGTTGTCTGCGACGTCGGACGCAATAGCGGGATAAATTAAATGCTGGAAATTCACGTCAGGTCCCGTGTTCTTCTCGTCGTTTAGGTTTCGTTCGCTTCCCCCCCCCCCTCCCCCGGGGGGCGATGAACCTCTTTTCGTTCGACAAACAGAAAGAGCGGATGGCCGTTTGGGCGGTCTCGCCTCGCGTCTTTTTACGACGGAAAAACATCGGTGAATGCGGTTCGCCTTTTGTTCACTTCGTACCTTTCCCATCGCGCGGGCACAGCAGCGCGGGTTGTTGGTAATACAGTTTTACGATTTTGCCTGGCTGTCTCGGAATTTTCGGTAATACTACAGCCCCGTCGTTCTCCATCGTGAAATCCCCAGTTAGAACGGGAGTTAACGAGGACGCGCGCATTCGATTATGCGCGCCGCTCCACCTCGTGCCTCGTTGGAAAAAAAGCGCACGGGGCGATAGCGGGCAAACACTAAACAGTATGGCAGTTTCGCCAGAGACAGTTGTCGAGCTCGCTCCATATGCATTGCGCGATAATCTGGGCGAACAGAGATTTTCCCCAGTTCTTTCCGTTTATTTTTGCTAAGGTTGAGAAAATACTTTGCCAAGTAAGCCAAATGGAAATAATATTCCTTTAACAATGAAAATGTCTGCGATTTCCAAAAAATAAACTTGAACTGAAAAGGAATGCAATATATGCGGCAAAGTTTTATTCTTAATTTAGATTAATGTATAGATTATTTATTTAGATTGTAAAAATATACTTATTAATTTGTATAAAATACGTTTTAAAATATTTAAAAAATTTTAAGATTTTTGTTAAAATATTAATTTGGGAATTATATGGATTTGGGTAATTTTTCCGGAATAAAAATACGTGATGTACACAGGGTGTCTCGTACTCAATGGTACAGTGCTTGTGGACAGGTAGTGTGGACCAAACTGAACAAAAAAGTCCTCTACCATTTTGCGATCTTCGCAATAGTTATCGAGATACCAATCATTTAAAAAAAAGAACAAATTTTACATAATGGCCAAGTTTTTGCTTCACTATGATTCTATTGATCATTTTAATATAACTTTAAGTCTGTTTAACAAAACTTAAAGTTATTTGGAAAGACAATGGCATTAAACCTTTGCTGCAAATATATATTTTGAATAATTTAAACGATTTATTAAAAAAATATTTTTCTGGTTTGGAATAAAATATTTTTGTCTCTACTCCTTATGTCTAATCAAATACTTGGCAATCTGTATGATCTCATATTTGTTTTTGGACAACTTTTATTTGTTAAAATAATATTTTTGATTTAGATAAGATGTACCTAATGTACGATACACTTGTACATACTTGGCGTACATTTTTTTTAATGATTAGTATCTCAATAACTATTGCAAAGATCACAAAATGGTATAGAGAACTTTTTTGTTTAGTTAGTTTGGCCCGCCTACCTCCCCTCAAGCGCTACTGTACCATTGAGTACTAGACACCTTGTATATATTATATTATATATATTCTAACGAAATTTAAGATTTCGTGCACACACGTAGTACAGTCTACGTTATATATAACGTGCCGCATAAACTTCGTATACCTATATTATTAATCGATTATCGTGTAACTTGCGTGAAGGGAGAGAATCTTGCGAAAGCTGGACGTCCCTCGGGCGCTAACGCGAAAATGAGAATATACCGAAATACCCTTGCGAAAGTATAAGAGACGTCTCGTGATATTTTACGCTTACGGCGACGGCGTATGTCCGAGGGAGGTTCCCGTAACTACCCACCCGGGAAAGGCGAGACGGGGGGAGGGGGGAGGGATGAAGCAACTCGCCGCGCAAGCGGTGGCGTTGTCCCGCTCGTTTCGCTTTCGCTAAGCCAATTTCCCAAAAATCACCGGGATGAAACGAAAAGTTCCGCGCCGGGGCCGTGGGAGTAACCGCAAGCCGCGCGCGACGGCAAGGCGTGCGGCGATGCCGGGGGAGATAGAACGGAGTCCGCTCTAATTTTACCGTAACTTTAAAGGTTTCTTCTTTCACATTGTTGTGCGCCTGCAACTTTCGAGAAAGTATATTGGTGCACGCGGCGAGAAGCGTTTGTGCGAGACTATCTCGAATGGCGCGCCACGTGATTTCAGAAGTTCGGAACGAGGGGAATCGAGAGACACTCGTTGCAACGCGCGTCGTTAGCTCTTCATTATCTCGGCAATCCTCGAAGCGGCGTGCGCATACATTTTGTCTGGCGTTACTTAATTCGTGCTTAAACAAGAGAAAATAAGAGAAGCTGAGCGAGTCGAAATTTTTGGAAGACTTCTGTGGGTATACATAAGCTTTAAGTTGATTGGAGAAAATGTAGAAATTGTGCTGTTCCCAAAAAGTGCTATTCCAAGAATAAATTTTAACTATGAAAAAAACGTCTCTATTAGAGGGAGAAAATTGTAACGTTCTATGCTATTTATTATAAATGTAAGAACTTTTTTTAAATATATAAAAAGATAATGTAATCTTTCGGTAGTCTCTCTCTGTTATTATATGCGACAAATATTATTAGTAGATGTTGAAGATGTAAAAAAATTGAATAAAAAATTAACGAAATACACAAATGAATATACCATTTAAATTAAGTCTTATTTGTCACAACCCTTCTTTGCGTAAAAATCAATATATTAAAATTTATGTATAATAAAATGTGCAAAGAAAAGCTCTATAAAAATTATTAAATGTTACCTCGAGACCTAGATTCAAATTAAATATTCTGCCACAATATTATTCACGACAGTAAGAACGTATCGACCCAATTTTTTTTCAGACATTAATGAGCGTAGCGTTGATCAAACGTAATTTCTTCGTTAGCGGTAGTGTCTTTTAGCCTGAAATAGGATAAATGTCTACCCTACATTCTCGGTTACCAGATTTTACTCAGCTCATTATGAATGATATTAAACTAATTTATTTGTTATGTCACGATTTTTTATTATGTTTTATTATATTCATATTTTGTGTATGTAAATCTTTTTGCTTAACTTAATTAATTATAATTACAGTTATATAAATTCAGACCGTAGGTTCATATTCTGCCGCAAATATTTGTAAACAGAATTTGTTCTTTGAACGTGGGAGAAACCGGAGCTTGTTGGCACAGTTTTCATAATTTCGTCATTTGACTTTTTAAACGATTAATTATTATGAGTAAACTATATTTCTTTTTTATGATAAAGAGGATCTTTTTTTCTACATTTTTATGTCAGGAACAATACTGTATAGTTTTTTTGAAATACAAGCAATGCTGTTTTGTAGCCAGTTTGCCCCGATAGTGAAGTAAATCGACATATGTAAATCAACATTGTTGGCTATACAACTAACTTGATGTTAAATTATTGAAAACGTAATAGACATAGAAAAACAAATTGCAAAAATGTATTTTTCGTTAAAGATTACATCTTTATTTTATTTTGTAAGGATCGAATAGCAAAATACTGGTGTAGAAAAACAAATGTGAACTATTTTAGATGGAGTTTGCTTCAATATAGAATTAAAAGCTGAAAAATAAAGTGTTTTGTTAAGTTAAATTGTAACTGAATGTTCTCACGTTTCTCACATACGCGGTAATAACAACCTTAAATATTAGTTAATGTATTCCATCTCTACATACGTTTAATTTTAATCATTTTATTACAAAAGAATTACTGTTATTACTTAAAATAACGTATCATAGCAACAGAAGCTTTTCTTATAACTAATAATTAGATCACTTAAATTTACTCTCTTAAACTAAACAATATTAATATAAAACTTTGAAACGCTCAAAAATTTGCATGCTTTTTCTTGAATTAGATTTTTCTCTTTTTTTTTGTAACACTTGTTTAGTTTAAATAAGACTTAGGAAAAAATTATGTTATTAAAGAATTATTTTGCGGTTATAACTTTTCGTTATTGTGTTATAACTTTTCTATTTCTTTTGCCATAAATGCTTAAATGAAACGCAATGTCAACTTGCCTCTTGTGCCAACGAGCTCCTCCAGTACAAAAGAAACATAAAAAAGCAAACTGTTTTAAACAGAGAAAATATTAATTAAAATGCTAACTCAATCAAAGGATTTAAAGTCAAAAGATCAAAAACCTGCACTTGAAATAATCTTAAATAAATATAATTTTGTGCTAAAAAATTAATGAGAAATATTAAATATATTTCTTCAAAGATTTCTTGCAGTTTTGAAATCAATTAGTATTATAATAGAGCGCATACAAACAATTTCAATGCTTTGACCTCTTGAAATTATAGCGAAAGCGCGATGTTCTGCCTACCATCAAAATCCCTTGATTCATTAACGCTAATTTTCCGATAGTTCTGAATATTGGCTAATAGTTATCGGTAGATTACACCAGCCTTCATAAACAGGTCGTCGATTTACGGATGACGATTAAACACGACCAATCCCGTGAGTAATTATACACGATAGCCAGATGGCACGCGTTCATTAGCAGTCGTACAAACAATACAGGTGCAAACCGCACTCTCACCGGATGTGGTCCGAACGTAACGACGTGTTGTCTTCCCGCGACGTGATTTCCGATCACGTTTCTCTGCGAGTGCTATGTGCACGATGGCGAACGACAGGGATCGTCAGCGGCACAGGGTTAGGAGGACAGAATAAAGAAGGGGACGGAATCACGATTTGTGTGACGATGGCAGTCATGAATAATGTAGTCGCTCTTCTCGCGTTGACAAAACACCTTTTATTTTTCTGGACCTAGAATAGCACACCACGCTTGGTGAAAAGTAGAAAATAATACAGTCCTAATAAGGACGCGTAGAGCGAGAGAATTGAAATATTACACAGATATGTGTATTAAACACATTCTTTCTTATTTTCTTTTTTTAAAAAAACAAGATCTCATTTCTCGTATACGTTAATAACAGCACATTCCGAGGTGTTTGAGATTCCAGAACTGCTTGTCTTTAAAATTACTATTTATTAACTGATATTAAATAAATAAGTGATATATATTATATAAAAAATATATGTAATTTACAATATTTACAATATTTATAAAGTATTGTATCGTAAATACACTAAAACATACGACAATACAAATTCAAAAATATTACGAGATTAAGAAAATAAAGTTTCTTGTGCGTGAATACTCGCGGTCAAAGATTTAAAAAAATTACATAAGTACAGGTAATATGAAGTACAGATAAGTGAAATGATTTGAAATGGCGTGACATCTCAAAATATACAGCTCGTGATATTTTATTCTATAAAACTTTTCTATTTTCTGTAAAAATAGAAAGCACGTATAAAAATTTATTTACAAGTTTTCAAAGTTCTTTAGAATCTATCCCTTTATATATTCCTCTTTTGTAGTCTATATAATTTATATACAAAAAACATTTAATATATAATATGTAAATTAAGGTTTTGCTGTAAAAAAAGCATTATTTTGAATCTTATAATCTTATAATTATATTTTGACGTATACAACTGCAATGTGAATCTTACAAATCTGTGGTGATTTGCGCCAGATGTTAGGTTTTCGCGTACCCGTGTTGGACCCTCTCTCTACGTATGCATTAAATGTCACAGCCGTGCAAATGTCGCAGCCGATTTAATCAGAACACGTAGCGCGTCTTGTTAAGGCCAGCTCAGAATGTCGGCCGTCCTCTCTTCTTCTCGGCCAACTGCGAAATGTTGGCGAGAAACTACTCGCTCGGACCGTGGTACGAGTGCGTTAGCTTTTCATGCAATTACGAGACGCGCATAAGGGCACTGCCTGCCTCGAAAGCGCGCCGCCGTAATTATGGTTTTGAGCTTTTCAATTATAACAACGGCGCAGCTTCTGCTACCGTAGTGCGCTCGTAAAATTTTCCCACTCGCCCGTGTAATTCGCAAAATAATTAGCTCTTCCACTTCTTGAAAATCGCATTGTACCTATCCAATTCGGATATTGTCATTCGCAGGTCCGGCGTTTTATGTTTGTGTGGAGCAATCCACATTCCAAAATCAGGTGGGTGTGGATTTCCACACCCGAAAAAATCCACACCTGAAAAATTCACACCCAACCACAGAGATTTAGCGGAGGCTGTAATGGATAACATTGATAAATTGTTAATTGAATTTATAAGTAAAAATATTTATAGAGCATCCACGTTTTTAATTGTAAAAAATAAATAATGAAATCATAAATAGCCAATAATGCCTTTGCGAGCCGACACGGATGTTGGTGTCTAATAATTTACTGTTACAATAAGGTGAATGTCCCAATTAATAACACTGTCCCAATTTGTAATAATCGTGTCTTTTTTCTCAATAAATCAATTAATATAGAGCAATATTTAATCTAAAAAATGTGTTGTTATTTAAATTTGTACATATTATTTATTACAACAAATTTTGAATAAAATTAAACGCTTTTGTAAACGCTAAAATATTATAATTATAAGCATGCTGCTAACGATGACAAATCGAGCCATTGTTCACTGATATCTTACGAGGCAACGACTACATCGACGATTTTTTCATCGATTAATTCTAGCTATTATTAAGCTAAATAGAAATGAAAAGTAAGCATCCAAAGTTAAGTATATATTAAGGAATATTGTGAGTAAACTGAAAACGTCACAAAGATCGGAAGAGCACACGTCT
>NW_012026823.1:73759-98400 GCF_000956235.1 Wasmannia auropunctata | reverse complement strand
CGTGTGCTCTTCCGATCTGAGTAAACTGAAAACGTCACAAAATACATATTTTTGTAATTAATGCATGTGTCACTAATCGGTACTAAAATATTTGTTTGTCTTTATTACTGACAGTCGAAATAAATATGATATAAAATGATAAAAACGTTCTTATTTTTAAAGAAGCCATGTAAATTTATAAATATCAATCATCATTGATTAAGGAATAACATTAATATTGTAATTAATCCTCCAAAAATTTAGAAAATTAATAAAACTTCGAGTTCTTAGTCTGTAAATTATCATGCTTAAATCAGTAATAAGGACACTCATATGATTCTGTATCAATTTGTGTTAGCCGGTAGAGTTCCTAACCCATCTTAATTGTCACAAGTGAGTGCGAATATTTAGTTATCGCGTGTGCCAAAAGAAAGATTGTGTGTCAAAATAAAACATTAAAACCTTCATCCGAAGGCGAACTTAAAGAAAAGAACAAGTGTGTATTAAGACACTTATGATTTTTTATCAATTTGTGATATTCTAATGATTATTTATTATTTTTCGATGTGTCAGTAAAAGGGACATTCTTATTTTGTACAATGTTACAGCGTATCATTGATAAGTATACTTTTATATGCGTATCACCTATCAGTGACATGGACTAGCATATGTCACAAATTGGGACAATTTCTAATTCATGTGTCACTAAATGGTACAAAAACAATATTTATGAAGAAATAATAAATAAATTAACAATTTTTAAAAGAGTAAAAAAATTTAATTTTTTCAGAATCTTAATTCTATACTACTACACCATATTTGCCACCCAAATCTATCACACTGGGTAAAATTTACCCGGCCTACCTATTTTGTTGCGTAACTTCGATTCAAACACATCGATTTAGAACTTTTTTTTAAATCTATACACCAGACAGTAAGAAAGATGACTAAATGGACAATAACACTCAAAGATCTTAAGGACATGAACAATTTGCAAAAATGTAAATCAGCTTTTACATCTTTTCCGAAAAAGGCTGATTTTTCTTTTACATTGCAGTTCTTTTCAGAGGCGAATAAAAAAAAGTAAAGCATAGTTTCTAAAAGAACATGAGTGGTATTTTCAAAAGAAAAATATGGCTTCACTTTAAAAAACATTTATTTGACCGAGTGAACTAGACCGATTGTCGAACTTTACGCGTGGCTGGAAATGGCAATACCAAGTGGAATGACGTGACTTATGATGGAAGGTTGTAGAGGACACTTATAAGTTCCCCCTCCCCCCCACATCATGACCCCACTTCTTCAATCCTGTCGGAATGGCATGCACTTCAAAAATAGTTCGGGTAAATTTTACTCAGGTGTGGTAGTCTAGGGTTAAATATTAAATTTTTCAATAACATTTATTTCATATACTTATTGTGACATATATATCGATAATTTATTAATTAATTGTTACGACGATGTTAACTTTGTCACTAATTGGGACATTCATCTTATTAAGCCACATACAAACTGTGCGCCGCATAAACTGTCGGTCTTGAAACACAGTTCTTACATGAGGCCAGAATCCAGAATGTAACGAATTAAATTGTCAAACAATTTAATAATTTCGATGCTAATAAGCATCTATTAAGAATCTTAGATATTTTTCGCAATAAATTCTTTACATATTTGGGGGGAATAAGATTCTTAATAGATGCTGATGCATGCATATAGGTATTTATTTACTTATGCCCAATATTTTTTTGCAGAATTTTCTCTTATTTAACTATCTGTTCTTCATGTACATACATAAATCTCGCGGGGAACCTAGACAATGGTTTCATAATATTTGAATTAAAAAAAACGGAGATAATAATGTCCAATACCTAAATCATGCGATGCGTCCAATAAAATGCGCATATAACGGTATGCACAAAAAGCCAGGCGAACGTTATGAATACTTACGGGTCGCCGCAATTTCCGCCGTTCCTTTCACCGCGCGTTTTTCTGTCCGCGGGGCTCTCGCGACGAGATGAATCGGATTGTGTTTTGCGCGAGCTTATATGCGTGCAATTAAACGTACCTATATCACGGACGCAAAAAAATACGAATGCAAATAATAGCGATGATATTTTACAAAAGTGAGCTTTGAAGGGCGCGGCTCTGTAAAATTTCTGTTCCAGATTCGTCAAAATTCATCGTATATATTTTTTATGGTAGTCAAGATTAAAGAAAGTTTACGTCAAAATAAATGTTTAAAAATTGTGAAGGATTAAAACATTATGATAATAAATTCAATTTTTAAGAAACATTAAATTATTCCTATCTTTAAAGTTTAATAATTAAACACGTGACATATAACAATAATGAAATTTTTATCTCGTCGTTTGCAATACAATCGCACGTATGTTTTTTGAAACGTAGGGGAGACCGAGACTGGTTGTCACAGTTTTTGATTAGTGATTTTTAGAAAAAAGTGGATGCAAGATTTTGAAATATATATGTACATTATAATATTTCAACATATACTTGCATCCCTTAGCTATTAAAAAAATATATTATTTTGAAATATGTTATCTTATAAATAAGTTATTCAATTTTAAGTAAAACTGTGAAAATGTAACAATCAACTCCATACCCGGGATTGATTGTCACACGTTTCAAGATTGGTTGTCTTATAATTTTTATATGGATAAATGTATGGTATATAAAAATAATGTTTCTATTTTAATATTAGTATTATATTTTAAGAAATAGGAATAATTATTGTATTTAAAACGGTAATGAGATAAAACCTTTTCTAAATTTTTATAAAAGAGCTCAACATTAGTTTTATTGAAACTCGTCGCTCTTGCTTTACTTGTTGCTTCTGGTTTTCGAATTGAAAATTTATTAATTGTACCGTTTTATAAATGCTGCATATAAACCAATATTCTCCTGCCATTTTATTTTTATTTCAAGATGGAGGCATCTGAATTGAGTTGCAACGGGCTAGATTATAAGCTAAAGTTCTGATTTCCTTAGGAGAGAGAGATCAAAATAAATATCCGAAGCATGTAGAATATAATTAACTAATTGCTGTTCTTCAGAATTAGTAAAAATCTGCTTATTTTTAGTATAGTCCACATGAATTGTTGGAATAGTAACATTTTCATACAAATAATCCTCTTCTGGAATCTTCTTGAAGTAACGACTTAAAGTACTTCATATTGAATTCCAGAGCAGTTTGTCAGATGGATAAATTACTATATATTTTCACTGCTCTAACAGCTTTTAAAACAGTATCAGGCGGAATTTTACCCCTATTCGTCTTCCTTTTTTGTTTTTGTACCATAATTTTAACTCACTTAACCTCAATTAACTTCTAAACAATAGAATTCACTTATCCCAGTAATCAGACGCAGCCTAGTCGAAAAGAAGGTAGAGGGGATGGAGAAGCTACGCTGTGTGTAATCAGCGCTGCACTGACTGATTCTTATTTAATTCATATAAGTAAATTCTTTCCGTTTTGACGGAGCCGCATCTAATGTATGGAATCAGCAACGTGTGACAACTATAATTCTGGCTTATTTGGGTCAATCCACCCCACATGGCTGTTTTTAATAAGAAATTATATTTACAAGTTTTGTCAGAATAATGATTATTTAACTGCAGCAAAAATTTCTTAAGCCATGCCATTTTCTATGATTACAGGGAAATCGCGATTGATAATGCCACAAACTTTTCAGACAACAAAATAGGAGATAAGAAAAATTTACTTATTGATTTCATTTTTATAAAAAAAAGTCGTTGTAAATAATATATACAATGTTTTTGGTGCAAATCATTTTACACAACAAATTAATATTAAATTAGCAATCTACAATTAAAAAAAAAAATTTTTCTGCTATGTACTAATTAAGTTATAAACATTTTGACAACCAACCCCGTACGACTACCGGCTCCGGTCTCCCCTACATACATCAAGATCGAATGTACGGAAGATCGGAACATGAGAGATCACGATCATGTTTCCGCATTATGAAGTTGTTTGAGCAACGAAAGTAACTATCTGTTCAGACAGGACGATTTAATAAAGAAACCACACGATGACCCTTGCGACGTTGAGTGGACTTTCTTTCATTCCTTCGTTATTTAACGTTGGTCTCTTCATCCTTTTCTCGTCTCTCACGCAAGTCTCAGAATAGCTGACTATTCTCCCGGTAACTTCCGCTATTTTTCTCTTCTACAAAGTACGCGCCGTTTTGCTGCCCTTAAAATTAAAATAAATTTACGAGCCGGCAAAGTTCGTTAAGAAAGAGATCTTCATTATTTAGTAAATCTACTTGAATTTCTCGGATATGGCCCTCGCCGGTACGGTATATAACTAAGAAAAAGTCGGAAGTGGTTTAGACCGCGCGTTCACGGTATAGAATGACCTCGTTTAATCTTACGTTACGAATGTTTCTTCGTTAAGGGACTCCAATGTTCCAATCGTATAAAGATGCCCATCAAAATTTAAAGCATAAGTATAAACATTTTTTAAATTTTGCATAAGATTATTTTTTATGGTATTGAAAAAATGGTGTACCAAACATGGAATTTATCTCATGTATCTTGCACTTTTCACAATTTTTCATAGAATTTAATTACACGCATAGTGTAATACGTAAGAATAAATACATTATCATCACTTTTGAACATTTTTACACACAGTTGCAAATTTATGAAATTGAAATTTTCACGAATTAGTAGAACTTTTATTTTGACACGTAATATATTTGTTTTATTTTTTTAATTAGATGCGTTGTTTCTTAATAATATAAAGAATTTTTTAATTTTTACAACTAAATTGATTTAATTGATCGTTTCTTGGCTTTTCTTTGAATATTTTTCCTAATAATAAAGAATGATGAATGAAAAATTTATTTGCACAAAGAATATTCAGAATTCTTTTTCAAAAGAAGGAGAGAGAGAGGGAGGGAAAGAGAGACAAAGCGATATCTCGCTTTTGTAGCATTATAGTAAGTGTTTAAAAAGCAATGAAAAACTGGTCATAACGGAGGTTAAATTTGCAACGTACTAGTAAGAGATTCTCTTACAAAGCCGCTTAAGAGAATTCGCCTAAGTCGAAACACCAAACTACAGTCTAAGATACTCATAGGGAAGCACTTAAGAGTTCCGAACGATGTTATCATTCGCATTATATTGTATTATATCGGTAGAGCCCCTCGTTCCCCCTAATTGTGTACGCGCACCGACATGCTGCTTAATCGCTGGCAGACTTAGGACGCTGCCCTAAATTATGCAGAATTAATTATCACAAGCAAATGAAGTTATCAACCGTTTATACTCGTTTGCCTGATGTAAAATAAATTAACAACGGGTAATTGCCATTATTTTGCAATACCAAATGCCATCAATATTATATTAGAATTGGTATGTATTATTGGAACGTTTGTGCAATTGTCATTCGGAAATTATATTTTAAACAGATTAAAGATTTCATTACGAAAAAAATGAGTTTTTATTTTTTTAAAGTAATACTTGCAATCTCAAAAAAAAAATAAAAACACATGTGATAAAAATATTGCGACCATTAAACATCCTTCACTAAATAAATCCTCGTTTGAAACATTTTTTTTTAAAGTGATACTAACGGTATCAATTTGTCGTGCTTTAACTGTCTCGTCATTTTGTCTAACTACGTCTATAATAAATTACGACGAACTGTGATGCAAATGTCGGAGCAGACAGAGAACACGCGTGTTCGAATTCAGTATCTCATTTTGGCTCGGTTAATTTTGAATTTTCACAAAGCAGAACGCGAGAGGCAGGCCCGACCGAAACCGCCACTTTTGGTTGATAGACGAAAGTTTTGCCGGTTACGGCAAATCGATCGCACCGGCTGGCTCCAGCTATGGGCGGGCGTCGCTCCGTTTATGGAACTCGCTGCGGCGCGATCCAAACTTTTTCCCCAATTAAGGAAGCGAGTTTCGGAGCTATAATTTCGTACTCTGCGTTTTACTACTTTTAATAAAATTAGCAATGCGCCGTTGCGGAAATTCTCTCGAGCTCGTATGATCGTTTCTTCTCCTCGCTTCCTACTTCTTCTTTCTACTTAAGCCTGTTCGTCATCCTCCCTTCTAATAAAATCGAGTACAAGAATACGAGTAAAAATATTATAATTACGCTATTATTATTCGCCGCAGCTTGCACGTATGGAGATTCGAAGTGGGAGAAACCGTACAGAAATAATCGCGTGAATTAACTTCATATTGTATATAGTATTACGATACCGAGTTAATTGATATCGTAATTTATCATGTAATATTTATTATATCATCAGTGAAGAGAGCCCTATTTCTTCACAAAATAGATAAATGTTTGGAAGTATAAAAAAACGTCTATTATATTATATCATAAAGTTATTGATTTTTACTAGTACACGGAGAGAATTTTTTTTTAAATTTACCCTGCAAATCATGTTAATTATGAGACAATATAGTATTTAGGCAAATTTTACTGTGCACTACAATAAAATTTCGCAGTAAAATTCATTGTAGTGCACAGTAAAATTTACCTAAATATTATATTGTCTCACAATTAACATGATTTTCAGAGTAAATTTTAAAAGAAAATTCTCTCCGTGTAAGCTTATAAAAATTTATAAAAAATGTCGCGGCTAAAATAATAATACTATAATAATAATGTGACAATTTAATAATAATATATATAGGCGAAATTTGTATACTTGGAATAAATAAATTTCAAATACTGTTTTAAACGATATGTTTAATACGTTTAATATATCGAATTATACAAATTGCAACAATATAAACATTATATATGAAAAAATTATTACTCGACTGAACGAAAACTTGAAAAATTTGTCACGACTATTTTGTTACACAAGAATTCAAGATCTACTACGCTTTTGTCAACTACTCGCTGAATATAATACGTTCAAGTTCAATATCTCGTATTGTTTTCAGCTGGTCGTTCAACGAAACTACACGTATTTGCCTCTCTCATTTATCTGTGACAAGTGTCGCGGCAGAAATATCGAGGAGTATCGATAAACAAATATGCTCGAATATCGTTGGTCACATGAATCGATACGTTTGATTCAATTTCAACTTGACCCGCGTCAAACGATTAAATTCTTTTAAAGTGGAAATAGTAATCGAGTTTCTCATGCACAATACATACATTTTCTGCCAAATCTCACGAACAAGTTATGTTTTATTACAGCTTTTGGATTATTTTAACATTCAAATTATTTTAAAGTGAACATATTGAATACTCTTCCATTAACGACCACAAATATAATAATATACTCAAGTATTTATGATTGCGTTGTATCGATTGCTGCATATTGAAAGGATTTTTATTACAGCATGTAACCATGAAAAGTGAATTCATTATCAATGGTATTTGAAAAACTTTTTTGGGGAAATTTTTTATATTCGGATATTTTTAATATTTAATATTTACACATACATTTCTGTATACATGAGTGAAATAAAAATGGATAAATAATAATGCGTAAAAGTACATAATTTTTGTTTTTGCTTCGTTACGTTCGTAATTTTTGCAAAATTAAGCTATAAAAGAATTAAAAAGGATATTGTATCGATTGGTTGATTGGTTAATGGATTTATGGGATGGAATAGTCGGTAAAGGAACGTTTATATTCGTTTTATTAATAGGTAATAGCAGATTATACAAATTGAAGTACCGCTATTGGAATATCGGAACGTTTTGTCAAAGCGTGTGAAATGTTCGACAGGATGACACATTGCGGGATTACATAGGACTGCATCATCCTCGGCATTATAGGAATTCTATTAACTTCCGCCATCTTGCCGCGAATTCTTGCCAAACCGGGAATTTTCTATTTTTCTCTGATGGCTAGCGAGTAATTTTCAATAAAGGGCAGTCTTAAAAATCACTACGACTTGAAAACGCTTTTAACATGAAAACACTTTCTCTACCGTAAAAAAATTAAATAATTTTGTATAAAAATATGGCTTTAAAATAATGCATCAGTTCTTTACGTTTTACATGTAAAAATAATTTAATAAAATTGTTATAGAATTTATTTTAAAAACTATGGGAACTTATGTATGTTTTTTATTCGATGCTGTTTTATACGATATGTTGTTTTAATAATATTTTCGAAAATAATAGAATTATTTTTTAAATATAAACAGTTTAACAAAATTAAATAAATTGTATTGATTATTGTAAAATAGTTATTAAGAATTATTCGTCTGTATAAAAATTATTTATTCTATAAACTTATATAACATAAATAACAAATTGTTATAATAACAGTGTAAATGATTCGATATAATTTTTATTGGTTATAGCAAATCAAGTATTATAAATTGTTCATGTAGAAAATTAACTACTTAACGCATAAAAGGAAAACCATTTATTATTTTATTGTGCAGTGCTTTGTATATGCAATCAAAATACCAATAATCTGTTTAGAGAACAGTTAAATTTTCAACGAGTAATATTCGATCTTTTGTTTTATGGTGACCTAAAAAAACGTTGCCAAAAAGGAAGGGTGCATAACTTCCGAAGTGAAGTTGGCGGCACAATCCTTCGAATACGTTCATTTGCATACCAAAATACACGGCTATTTAACTTAAATTGAAGTTTCAGATCGCAGAATCTTTTTAGAAAACACCTTCACATAAACTTATTCTCTATCGTTCTGCTCCGTCTTAGAATAATCACGGAATTATTCGTTCTTGCGAATGTAATTTAGTATGACTGATTCGTATCTTTCGCTATTCAGTGAAAGACTTATAAGGGATAAGATCGTACCTCATGCTCGCGCTTTCATACAACGAGCGTGATTAATTTCGCGTAATTCCATTAGACACAGTGGTGAAGATTTTTGTCTCTAAAACAGTAGAAAGAAAGTTTCATCGCGGTCGGTTCTTGCTCCGTGTAGCATTTGTAGAGAACAATAAATTACACTTGCATAAGGGCGTCGGCGGGCGGACGAGGGCGAGGAGACGGGACGTTAATCGGATTGTTAGCGGAGAAGAGAAAATCTTACAATACAACTTTGCGAATGAATATTCGCGACGAGCGGTTGACGACACGACAAGTCGCCGCTCATTAATAAACGTCTCTAGACGTCACCGCGTCGTTTTCTTGTAAATAAAGTGCTATTTGTTGCCCACCGGATAATAGCCGCAAATACGCCCTTCGTTGCATCCTGGTAATAAACGTCATCGAAATAGACGAACGCTCGCAACAAAAAGATATAATTTAGCCGTAGAATATTAACATTTCATATCGCGCGCCCTCAGAGTGTATCAAAATTTAACAGTTAATGTTGTAAACATGTAAGCATAGAGTAATTATTAAAAAAAAAACAACACGCGATTATTTTTCTTTTGAAAGAAAATTTTCTGATTGAAACTTGATTTGAAACTTGTTCCGTTTTTCAAATTCTATCGTTTAAAATCAACTTTTTCAAGTTCTATCATTTAAAATCAATTTTACTTGACATTATCTCAAATCGATTTAAACTTAGATATATCCTACGACACATTAATTAAAAGTATGATTTAAAATAATAAAATATTCGAAATAAAGCTTCAAAAGCGTTCGCGTGATATAGATGTGGTAATAAACGTTATCGAAATAGACGAATGCTCGCAACAAAAAGATATAATTTAACCGTAGAATATTAACATTTCATATCATGCACACTTAGAGTATATTAATTAATTCAACAGTTAATGTTGTCAGCACGTGAGTATAGGGTAATTATTAAAAAAACAACGCGCAATTTTTTTTTTGAAAGAAAATTTTATGATTGAAACTAGATTGAAAATGCTGTTCTGTTCTTCAAATTCTATCATTTAAAATCAGCTTTTCCATACAATTTCAGTCATTTAAAATCGATTTCACACCTCATATCAATTTAAACTTAGGTATATCCTACGACACATTAATTAAATGTATAATTTACAATAATAAAACATTCGAAATAAAACTTCAAAAGCGTTCGCGTGATACAGATGTTTTAATGACCCGTGGTAATTCTTACTTTACGCTTTAACTTTCTCATTAGACGCCAAGGCTCCAATGAAATCCACTGAATACGCGAATGCTCGCCGAGTACATGTTCCACTGAAGCGCGGCCACGACCGCATACGACAACCGAGCGAAATATAAAAGCGAGCTCCGCGTCACGGCTCTTCCTACGCGGTCCCACTCGTGTTAATCCTACGCGGGATTTCAGCGTCGAGCGAATTTGCATAGCCGCGGGATTTTTATCTGCGCGAGATGGCCATCCGACTCACGGCCGCGGCCAAGGGGTCGCGGCGTCGACGCGACGCCCGCGAACTCTTACCACACCAGGTGGTCCCGTATCCGCCCGGGTACTCTCCCTCGAATAACGGCCGGCGCGGCGCTCCGGAAACAGGGCGCATCGATTTTTCATTAAGCTTCAGCTCCGCGGACCGTCGCCTGCTTTGCATACGCGCGCTTACCCGCACGTCGCACCGTCCGCGTCGCGTCGAATCGCATCGCGAATTCCCGGATTTCTCCCTACCACGTGCGCTCCTCTCACGCTCCACACGCTCGTGCGGCCGCGTTGTGTTTCCGATTACGCGCGCGACGCAAAATCCCACGGCCCATTTCCGCGTCGGCGGCGGAAACGGCGTACGAGCCCAGGAGGCATCATCTGCAGCACGCGCATTCGAGCCCGATCGAACTTAACGCGCGTCACTCGCGCTGCAATGCGCGGATATCACCGCGCACCGACGCGGCAACGCGATCGTTATCGAAATAATATACGAAATGGTGATCAACGTCAATTTCTTTTCTCGTTGAAGCACGCAACTTTCGCGCGTAACCTTCTGATGAAGATTGCTCTCGTATTATAGAAATGACAGTAATGCAACATTATTTTCTTGACACAATTCACTCGCGTGGCGCTTAATCTGCTGGGAAGGAAAAGGCTTTAGTTTTGAAATATACAAAATAATCCTCTCAACGTGATATTTCGAAAGCTGTAATATGCGATATAAGAGGATTATGTGAAACTCGGGAAAGTCTGTTTGACCTTTGAAGGCTATCAGGGAATATCATTAAGAAAAAGGGTAGAAATCCGAGGATATGCCCGCGCTATCGTTTCGCGTCGTAGATGTACGCGTCAATCGTTTCCACGCATGTTCGTGCCAGCCAGCGCGTAAACTAGGACGGATGGGCGGGGTTAACGTGAAACGAGGCAAATTTCGGGGAAGGGAAATTTCCATTATCGCGATATATCCCCGCGTCTCGACCGGGGGAAATTTCCGATTTGATTTCTGCGATCGAGCGACGCGATGCAGCGCGGACGTGTCGAAAGTCGTTCGTGAATCTCATCGCGGGACGGGATCATAACGGGTTATGCTCTCGCGAAAGTTGTAAAAACTTTCCCACCATCTCGAGCGAGTTTAACACTCACAAGCCGACTTGGGTATACGCGGGATATACCGGGAACCTTCTTATACGATCGCGTGATGAAATTTTCGATTCCGGGTAACCGGTATCTAAACAACTGCCGCGACGCTTCGTGCAAACGACTGATATTTCAATAGGAAGGGAAGCTTGTTCGCCGTTTTATTTCTTCCGAGTGACAAATGGATTTCCTAGGATGTAAAAGATGCACGTTAGAAAATACGTAGTAAAAGTACGACACTCCGGTAAACATATTTCCAAATGTGAAGAACGCAACTGTCTGAACATCTTATCCGCTTGAATGATATGCATGCGCACGCGCGCGCGCGCGCGCGTGTGTGTGTGGAACTTTAGAACGTGCAAGAGGAGATTTTCCTTTAACATCTTCTTGCTTGATTATGATCCCGCTCCACGTCGTCAAGAATTATTGGCTTAAGACCGTCGCAGCGCCCTCACTAATCGCCGTCAAATATCTCAGCGCGTAACCAAGGGCACTTACATGGTCTAGTACGTCTAGTGTATCTCAGGATAAGCACGACCATAAATGCCGCGCGAAGTTTCTGCACAATTTCCCTCGGTTTGGTTATACAGACTTGTTCTCAATCGCACGACTCGTCCCAGTACTCGGTACATACACGACCCCTAGACACGCCCGGTAATAGTCCCCTTGTCGCAAAGTCGCAGATAGGTTTACGGTATGTCGCTGAAATTACGACGCTGACCCAGCTCGTAGTAGTTAACAATAAGACGTACTCAAGTACGCTATACAATCGCCAATGTATGCAGCCAAAATAGTTGCAAGCTGCAGCTTGTGTGTCATAAACACATTTTAATACATGATGTTTTATTATAAATTAATGAAAATAATTACATATGTATGTTTTATATACAGGGTGTCTCCGATCACCCGCAATCGGAACACACTACCAGATTAATCGTTTTATCCCGAATCTATCGAGCTTAATAATTTGTTGATTCGCAATGTAGTTAATTAATAAATTATTTTTTAAATTAATTTTATAATAAATAACAATAATTTCTTACAATATTAATAATACATAGAATACTTTGAAACACAATGAATAACACAGATCAAAAATTTTTAACGATCTCAGACTTAGTGTCACACTGTCAGATTAAGCATTTTATCCCGAATCTATCGAATATTAACAATAAGTCTGAGATCGTTAAAAATTTTTGATCTGTGTCATTCACTGTGTTTCAAAGTATTCTATGTATTACTAATATTGTAAGAAATTATTGTTATTTATTATAAAATTAATTTTGAAAAATAATTTATTAATTAACTACGCTCCAAATGAACAAATTATTAGGCTCTATAAATTTGGGATAAAACGCTTAATCTGGTAGTGTGTTCCGATTGTGCGGGTAATCGGAAACACCCTGTATAATCTTAAAGATATTGTTTTTGACAATTTGTCATATATAATTAAACATCATGACGGAACTTGTATCAGTTGAAAACTTTACTAAATATACTCATTTGCAAAAAAAAGAATCAGATCACTGTAACGTTACAGTCGCCTGTTTTTTTGCAGGTGAATATATATATTTCAAAATGTTATAATTATATATTATATAAGCATTATTTTTTATTTTTAAATGTTCCTTTTTGTATTTTATAATTGAATTGGTGAATTATTCTTTAAAGACTTAATGTTAAAACACAAATAAATAAGTAAAATTCACTTTTCAACTGTGTAATCATATGTCTTAAAATACTAATTGTAAGAAGCATATTAAGTATAGAATTTGTTACAATTGTAAATCATTTTATAAAATTCTTTGGTCAAATTATAAAGTTTACCTGTTTTTACATTTCTTGTAAACTATTTCGTAAAAATATAGTCATTGCACGCATAATTTTAACGTAAATTATAATAAAATATTAAAGATTATACATATACATATAGTATATAACAATATATATAAAGTACATATATGTATATATTTTACATATATATATTAACAAACAGATTGCTAACATTTTTTTTAATTTATAGATCAATTTCTTCAGCTCGAATAATCAAAAAATATAATAACTATTTTTATTTTTATTTTTTAATCATTAATACCTAATTGTTTAAATGAGATATATAAAGTTTCAAACAATGCAGAAAAAAAGCAAGATTATTTTAACATACCTGTTAAAATAAAATAAAGTCCTCTAGGCCGATTTTGTGGAAAATACGCTTTAAAAATCATTGTTGATAGTGTAGAAAGTTTAATACAGAAGAACTCAAATATTTAACAAGTCAGGGACACAGGTTTCCGTTGTTTGAAGCTAAAATTTGGCGTGAATTATTTTTTTGTGAATTGAAACCAATCTGGGGGGTGCCGTGGAAAGAATTTGAAAAAATATTTTAATCAAGAATAAATAAAAAAAAATTATATATATATATATATATATATAAAAAGGTAAAAAATTATTAATTGCAACACATACACACTCACACTTATGAATGAAATTTGTACTGTATGTATAATAAAACTGATTTGATCCTTCATGTCGAAATTATTATCGCATTAAATTAATAAATCTTACTTGCGTTCCACGGAATATTTTTAAATCGCCCGGATGTTTGTTTTTTACATGGCACTACGAAGTACGGATATTACAGGTTCGTTATATATATATATATATATATATATTGAACGCAGTGGTATACTTGCGCAACGGGTTCGCGAATGAATTGCGGAATTGCGGAGCAGATACTAGACAGAGAGACGCATAAGACGTCGTCGTAGATTGTCAACGTCGCTTAGCACCGTGCAGTGCAAAACGTATATAAGTACACAGGATATCTGTTGCCAGCTTCATACCCAATACGAGGTCACTGCCCTATTTCCTCAGGACGACGGAAGGGACGGTTATCGGTTGGTCGTGAATGGGGCCAAGCTCTTGGACACCAATTTTACGATAACGAACCACTGAATATAGATAGGAAATTGGAGCGATTCTCGACAGGCACAGAGTGAGAGAGAGAGTGAGAGAGAGAGAGAGATAGAGAGAGAGAGAGAGAGAGATAGAGAGAGAGAGAGAGCGATCATTAATAAGAGATCTTTACTAATTTAAGGAATAAATTCGAATTACTTTAATAAATTTGTCAAATTTCTTAAATTTGATAAATTGAGATTTTCTCATTATACAGATTCGTTTACAAAATGCTATAATCAAAAATTCTGTGTAATGACACCAAAGAAAAGTCGTCATAAAATTTTTATTTTACATTTAGCAGATTAAATTCTAATAAAAAAGTCTTTTAATTCTTTATGAAAGTACACTGCTAGATACTGCAATATCATAAATAATGCGACAAGAAATAATAAGCGTTTAACGTATGCGGCAACGCTGGAAGTTCGATATAAATATAGATTCTTTGTGCATTTCTAATAAATGTGAATGGATGAAATAATACCGATATAGAACTCGCAAATGATGCATACAAGCTGGAGTATTATATCCTTGAAGCGGTGAATGCGATAAATACGATCAAGTTGCGGCCAAAGGGATTGTGATATAGGTGGCTGACGTACAAGGCCAGACGCCAGCTCATCGGACAGCGTTAATCAACGCTGACTGAAACGCTCGCAAATCTAGTAAGTAGAGATCCTCCTTTCGGTAACCGTACTCAACTATAGAGCTGGTTTATGTTAACCTAATCTGAGATTAATATCACAATGGACTCAAGAGCCTCCTCGATTGAGCTGTGTACAGAAATAATTGACTTTCTAAATTAAACCAAAATTTTCCGTGTCTGTGTGTGTGTGTGTGTGCGCGCGCGTGTGTTGATTTGGATATACAGTAGCGAGCAAAACAAATGCGATACTTTATTTTGTTCATGTAATCGTTGCCCATGTTGATCAACAGTATAATAGACTTTTGCGATACGTTATGCTATTATATTGAAAATACAATATTTTGAAGCAATTTTTGTAATATGAAGTTGGGCATACTCAGCGATATTTTTGAAGTATGTAATTTTTCACTCTGTGATGGCCAAATTGATTGACAGTATGCCGAATAGATGTAATCAAAATTCGATCACGATGGCCTGACCAAATATTAATAATGTATTTTTATATTATAATTGCTTTTTATTGATTTTAGTTTCTGTGTATAGACATAAACAAACAAAAAAGAAAATTAGTAAAATATGAAAGTTTCGAAAAAAGCTCAGTTTTTAAAATAATTTCTTCTATTTTATGTTTTTCAAATTAATTTCTTCTTAATACGTAGGTTAAATGAGATATATAATGTTTCTGAATATTCAAAAGTGGCATCAATGTTTCTACTAGAGAATGCAATATGATAAAAAATTTAAATTGCTTATTTTTTACTCGCTACTGTATATCTAATAATATATATAATATATGTATTATACTTAATCATAAAACTATATAATGCTGATAATACTAAACATCCAGATTAAATATTAGTTAATAATTAATTAATAATTAGTTAATAAATATTGAATATTAAATATTAGTTAATAATTATAGTTTGAATAAGATCGTCTATGTGAATTACCGCCAGATTAAATATTAGTATTATAGTACGAAGAATTTCATATTTAAAAGATTTAACAAATACATATAACGTATAAAACTCGCTATTTATTCTATCCAATTAAATCTTGAATACGAGAATATTAAATTCAGATTGTTGTCTTTTCGAAATTTTTTTTTCTATTTTCCATAAAGCGAGATTACACTATGGATGAAAGTTGCTCTCCTGCCAGTTACGTCAAAACGACGAATCATCTGTGTGCGGTTCTGTTATTGTAAACTATTCACCGGCCCACAGCATCGATCTCATAACTCCCTCTTATATGCACGGCGTTATCCTCTTTTACACATTGAGCAGCATTCAACTTCACTACCAGGCTTCAACGATCGTTAGCTTTGTCAAACTTTACACCGCCTATCTTCTTCATTAAGCGTTCTCGGAGTTATATAAAGTTGCCTTTCCGTCGTGCTATTCCCTTACGATATCAGACTCTTCAGCTGCTTGCACATCGTTATAACTCTATAACATCTCGATCAATCAGTAATATTTCAGTCTCTTAAAGAATATTCACATTATCGCGTTGACAATATAGCCGGATAAAATTTTAGCAGTAAAAAATATCATAACTGTTGGTAATCTGTTAGTTTATTTGATGTATAATATATCTATAATTAAAAAATCTTCAGTTGCTGTTTCAGGGAAATCTGTGTATAAAATAGAAATCAAAACGGAGCGGCCGATTAGCAATAAATCGTTTATTTTCTATTTCAAGCATAACAACATTTGCATAAATTATTTAGTTTAATGAACTAATCGTAAGTATATAAGTACATATATTTTATGAAATATGTATCAAATTGCGAAGATATGCTATAGCTACAATTTAAAAAATACCGATCATATACATATACAATTTTAAAAAGATTTTTCCAACGGAAGCAAAGTTATGAGTTAAAAATTTAACAAATGCGCGCAAAAAAAAAACAGAGTAGATTTTGTGAACTTAAAATTTTTTGGGGAATTTTGATGGAATGCCGCGATTTAGTGGCATTTTTCACTCTCGATCGTGCGATCGGGCGGGCAATTCGTATATATCGGTTCCCGCGCGAGATACGAGTAAATATGTATATATTTCTATACGGTGCAGGTATTTTACGTACGTACTTACCTACCTACCTACCGAGGAAAGGCGGTTGCCGCGGGTAATGCAATTCCACGTCACAGTGCGAGAGTGGAGTTCTGCTTCCCTTCAGATATACGCATTCCTGCTCGCCCTGCCTCCCCACGATACGGCACCACGCGCGGTGCCGCACGCTGGCATCAAGCGACCGGATAATGCCGTATGAGAAGCGTCTCTCGTTTGGAAATGTAATATAACCGGAGACACAACCGGGACAGGAATGCGTTCTGTACGCGCGAATGCGCAAGATAGAGACGTCGTCGTCCCTCTAAAGCAAATGAAAATTGAATTCGCGACGTAGTCTTCACGCAGTCCCGCATAGTCTTAGCTCCGTTTTACCGCCGGCGGTACATCTCGAATATTCTATAACGTTTCTTCTCCATTATGGATGCGCACGGTGCGGAATGCGCGTTTGCGCGGCGCCACAATTTGGCTATTCCGCAAATAGAATGACTCCACGTGAGTTTATCCAAATGTTGCCACTTAAAATGCTTTTTGATACTCGAGAAGAAATATATGAAAAATAATATCGATCCTTTATTACTCGTACAACAAAGAATAGTCATTCATTGTGAGTTTCAGTGTTTCATGCCAAAATTTTCTTCGATTTTAGTACCGTATATTTATAAGAATAAAAAGTATTAGAGTCCTTTTGTATTACATAGAAATTGCTACTTTCTTTATGCATTATTTTACTGTCATATTACATTATATTACACAATAGTACAACATAATTGCAATTGTAGTGATTTTAAACGATTGATACGGACAAGCCAAAGGAAGCGGTAAACTATTTGTTGCAGGAGTATCCGGTTGCTATAATAATTTCATAATTAACAGAAAAAGCGTTTTTATAAGAGCTACAAAAAGAATTTTGACGGTTATTCGACATAAATAATGCAAAATCAACGCTTTTATAATCTTTCAGATTGGCGCAATTTAGTAGAATAAAGCATACATTTCTGTGCGAGTTCACTCTTCTGTGGGTAAATCGAGGATGCTGTCACGCTCGTGTAGTAATTAGCGCTTAATTTGATTTGGTTTGTTTGGGTTGGGAGGGTTTGAAGAGCTCTATAATAACGAAATGACTGACGGAACAGCATGCATTGTTGGAGACTGTGACATTGCAGCATTGCAAAGGGAGACCTCGGACGTGATTGACGGCGGTTCGAAGCACGGCGTGTTAATTTGAGGGGGATGACCACATCTACAAGAGCCCCAAACCGAATTACAGTATAGGCACCCATCCGCAATAGCTGTAATATTTCCGGCACTTTTGACCAACTTAATTTTCACTGTCCATCACTGACTTTTTCAGAAGATAATTTCACCGATCATATCACCGTATATCCTTTCGTATATCGTTCGTTCGTAAAATCTCGTTCGCCTACAGTTATCAAAAAAAAAAAAAAAAAAAAAATCCGGACGACAATATGGTTCGGCAGAGTAATCAACGTTTCATTTTTGTGGATTATTTATCGCTCGCGGCTTTGCCGAATCGAGTTGCGGTTAAAGCAATTTTCACGGTGACCGATAAGATTTTAGGTATTGCATTTGTAGCACTGTAACATATAAAATTGCATACAAGAGAGTATTTTGTAAATGCATAAATGTATACCCTATGCCGTATAAACTGTTCTGTAAAAATGTTTTTCTTTACTTAAAATAAAACATCTCGTATTTGAAATTATTATTTCTTTAAACATATTTGTAAAATGCGCATCTAGTTAATGATCCGGCCTTTTTTCTATCATTTTACGTTGCTTTTCAGTTCTCAGCATCAACACGTAATTAAAAGCGGCCCTTGAAATGATAATCATAATAATAACGATATTGAAGATAAGCTGTTACTTCGAAGGTGAGCAGTTTTAAGGAACTTTTCGCGCGGAGAAATTTCGCGTGCACAGAAATTTCATATACACGAAGCGGAGAAAATGTTCCGGATGATGTTCTAAACACAACAAGTGGCCACTATCAACATTGTATTACTGATACTGGGTAGCACGGTTCCGCGTGCCGCGTATAACAGGTACTATCAGGATGGTACATAATAATCCACGGTACTGGCAGTGGACCGTGCACGCTACTAACCCACTATATACATATACATTGTACCTATAGACTCTGGCTTAATTACAATGTGGGGTAACGACTACATACAGATCCGATCCCCCTTCTCGTTCTACTCCTCACATCTTCAATATCCGCCGATGACCCCTGGCGTACGCGCTCGTTTGACTAAACTAAAAGTAACCATTGCGCCGGAATTGCGCGAGAAATGAATTTCCACTGAAATTTTCCAGACATGTAATTAATTCTGCAGGGCTATCTCGCTAATTCTTCGCGTTATAGCTCTGTTAACTAAACTGACATTAGACGGTAACGCGATTGTGGAAAAGAGCGAGTGAGAGAGAGAGAGAGAGAGGGGGCGGGGGACAACTCATTATAACTTAATTTGTGGTTTTCTCACATTGGAGAGTGTTTTACGAGAAATGAAAGAGACATTATTTTACAATAACTGTAGAAACTACTTTATCATAAAGGCATTCAATCTTTTGCCAAATTGTGCAAAATCAAGTAAAAAAGTTAATTGCAAATTCTCTTATGCTTATGTTGTAAAAACAACAACCAGAAAGTTTATGTTCCCTCTGTTATGCAAGTTATTAATTAAAAACATTTATTAAATTCAATTTATTAAGGAAAATGTCTAGAAATGTTTCTTCCTCTGATTACTTCTAATTTAACTTTTTAATTAATTTACGATTGTTCTTTCCTTAACAATATGTTGATTTTATCAGACGATAATTACATCAATTATTTTTACAACTATTTAATACTTTTAAATTTAAATCGCTTATTTATTTAAAATTGCCTAAAAATGTTTGGCATTACTTATAACAAAGTGTAAGATTTAATTCGCAATAGTCATTAGCCATTAAAGAATTAATAAAAAATAAAATCGATAAACTCTTCTTTTAAATGTATTTAATCACTTTTCGCATTACGGCAATTACTTCTCTATACATTTCCATCATAGACAAACGCGATTTTGGATAACGATAATTACTTGTCGGCGCGACGACGACGACTTGTATGGAAGTTATTCAGATGATCAACAGAGAGTTAACGGATTGGACGTTGCGACTACGTTGTCTAGCGCTTTAGTATAATTTTGTCCTGAGTCTCGGCGAATAGCCCAGGTGGCTTATTGCCAGATTAACGCCGGATTCTAGTAAGCCGTAATTTATTGCGTAACGCAATGTCGCTACTATCGATCTATCAGGGTGATCCATTGATTTCGCGCATGTTCCCGTTCCTTTGACGATCGATATATGTATATTTGACACGCATTAGTTAGTGGACACGTGGTCTTTCTGTAACGGCTTAACGACGCGTTCATTTTGACGATTAATTAATGTCACGTTTACGTAAAATTATTGGAAATTCCTCTCTATACACGCGTTGTAAGCGGACAAACAATTATTAATTGCGCAATATTGCATGAGTGTATAATCTTCGTCGGAATATAGGAACGTTAGAAAACACGGTTCTTTTTAAATCTTTTACGTTACCACCGCGTATGTATGTGTATAGAATATAAAATTATGCGCTTTGCAAATTTTCGTCAGAATAAACGAATAACTATCAGACACCGCAATTACAAAAACGGTTGCGGTGAATCAAAGGAATGACAAACAAAGCGTATAGTGCATTAATTAAAAACGTCCGAATTTTGTGTAATAGTACGACGAGCACATTATATTTGCAAATTCCGTGTATATTTTTTAAAAGCTAAAGCACCGCGGACGAATAATAAATTTTGCTTTGAATATACAAGTATCCAATAAAATGATAATTGAAACGAGATGATTGAATTGGGAAAGTTCTAACGATTGCTTTGATCACTTCGACACATAATCTATTATTATCGGACTTATATCCCAAATATCGCGTAAATGTGATTATTCTATACTTGTATAAGAATTTTCGTAGCGTCAGCGGCGTAGTTTGTTTTTTCGAATTTAAAATATCAAATGTTCTTTAATAAAATTTTAAATTGCTTTTAATCCCCGTAATTTAAAAGTACCCAAGGCTATGTGCTGGAAAGAAGTAAGCGAGGTTTGCACAAGCGCAATTGAAATCTCTTGATTCGACGCTTAACGAGTTCGAGTTTCTTTTCGTCTTCAATTACGCGGATCTCCGCGAAACGACGAATAGATTGACTGCCAAAACAAGGGGCCTTCGCCAAGGGCGTCCGCAGGATTTTTTCTAGAGAGGGGCATAATCCAAATTTTTAATACCGCGAGGAGCAAATGTCCAAACGTTGTGTACTTGTGTTGTATTTTAGCTCTCTCACATTTGACACACATATTTATTATTTTAATTATTTGTAAAAATAAGAACGCCAATTTTGAATTTTCTTATACTTGTTTTATTTGATTTCAGGGGGGGGGGCAAATGCCCCTCTTGCCACCCCCCCCTGCGGACGCCCATGGCCTTCGCTATATCGACGCAATTTACGCACGGTGACTGTAATCGCGCGTTTCGATCAGCCGCGATATTATATACTTACAATTTACAGGCATGCGACAACGGAATATATGTACGTGGTGCATTACACGCAACGTGCGGCGGCCGTGCGCGACCGCACGACCCGCGCATCGCGCCCACCTTTCAGCGTATACGCAAATACAGCGTATGCATTTGCATACCGCGGGATTCCGCCAGAAAATCGTCCTCCGATCGGATTCGCCGTTCAAAAACAGGCCAGACATTTTGAATGCGTAATCCCGAGTTAGCCTTTTGCATTTACATACGCCCGTTCTCTCTCTCTCTCTCTCTCTTCCCCCCCCCTCCCCGCTTCCCTTCCCCGCGGCCGCGCTCGTGGATTATAGTTTCCCCGTGATTTTTTTTATCAGAGAAATACATACGCGCGTTTCTTGCGTAATGTGTCACTTGTTATCGCTGGACACTCGTTACTTTTTTTTTTCCGGCACTTTTCGTTTTCCGACGAAACATTTATTCTGCGAATAGATTTGCTTTGTACATTTTACAAATCAATCTCTATATGTATGTGTTTCTCTTTTTGTAATACGATTATTTATGCAATTTTTAAAATATTTCCTTTCTTACGTATGTTTGCCACTTTTTTCGTTAATTATGAAATTTTATACTAATATATGGTATATATATATATGTATATTGTATATACAAATAATATAAAAATGTATATATTCTAAAATCTTTGCTTGTACATGCTATGCGTTTAAGAAACCGTGTTGCGCAAAAGTTTCTCAATCTTTTACATTCCTGTCTCCTTCAATAGACGTAAACAGCTGATTTAATTTTTACCAGGTATAAGCAAGCAATTGGAATGTCAGGGGCGGTTTTAGCGGGCGTAACGCCGTAACGCATTACTTGCTTTGTAAAGACATTTCAATCCTTCATTCTTCCAAGTTGCAGGACCTTACATTACGCTGTCGTGGATAAAGTGATGTATCACTTCCCTTTGCGATACCCACTCCGTAAGGAAGTAATACTTCAAAGGAGAAATAGGAGAGAGAGAGGTACCACAATCAATTATAGATACGGTAACGTCTTTTGAGTACATTCCATCACGCTCGCGCGGAAAAGTCCATTATCCGACGATCTGAAAACAATTATGTGCAAGAAGATTGAATCCTCATCGTGTTCTTTACTAGCGGAAGGACCGATAAAAGAATAATATTCGATCTTTGCGTCAGTAAGCATTGTAATCGGAATCGAGCGGATGCTTCCCTCCTTCTCCCCCCCCCCCCCCAGAATTGCGAGCGCGCGAACGGTATCAATCCCGCGTTATCAACGGATGGAAAAGCGTTCGGCTCGAGGACCGATATCGATAATCGGCGATTGAATTAATACGGAAAGAACGCCCGCTCTCGCCCGGGCGTGACGTGTTCGGCATCATCGCCCCGAGCGGGGAAGAGCGATTTTCATCTGCGATGCTCGTTAACGCGAAGCTCCCGGACAAAACGTGATAAATTGTTCTCTGTCCTATCGTGTAATTGTCGCGCACCGACGAAACCCCGCCGCGTGACTGAAATGGAAATTAATATATTTAAATCCGGCGAATGCGTCCTCGCCTCTCATCCCCCCCCCCTCCCGTAGTTTTCTCATACTCGTACTTGGGCGAAATGTACCATTTCCGACTTTTCGCTCTTCCACCCTCTCTCTCTTTCTCTCTCTCTCTCTCCTTCTCTTTTCCACATTCCGTTTTAACGTAATCTACGGTTTCGGAGTTTCCTCAATGGATTTTTGGATTACTGCGAGACAAATGACTACTGTTCCCTACGGGGAAAGTATAGAATACTGTAGAACTGCGATTATCCGGCCAATCCCGACAGAGAATTAGCTCGATGTCGGTGGGAATTTCTCCCCCATTACCGAAGTCCACCTTAGAAATTGATGGAAAGAGATATTACGAAGTAATCTTTGATAATCTTAAATGTTTGTAATGTAAATTCATCAAGTTTAAATTAAAAAGTGACTTAAATTAACGTTTGGATTACGGGGACGTTTCGAGTTATCAGAATTTCAATTTAACAAAGCTGAAAACGCTCAAATTATTTTACATTTATACCAACAAAGTAGCTAGAAGCATTATCAAAAATAGTACATATAATAAAATAAAAAATAGAAAATGAAAAGACAATACAGATACTTTCTTTCTCAATGTGTAATCGTTGTCATAGACGTCAAATATTTTTTAATTTTCTCAAAAATTTTACGTACTTTAACAGCTCGATTTCAAAGTACACACGTTAAAAAAAGTTTTAGCTTTTTCTCTCCGCCGATCTCGAAATATTATCACGGGTTTTCATCGTGAATTATCTATAAATATGTAATACGAAAACCGTCATAAAACTTGTTCAATGCGATTTAAATTTTGTCGTTATCACCCATTTGATATACGCAGAAGCGATCGGAATAAACGCTTTGTCTTCATATTCTTTATATCCACGCGGCGACCTTTACGAGCTTGGTCGAAAATGTTGATAAGAATAAAACGCACGTTGCCGGCTGCGTCGGAAATTACCTCGTTTCTCTTACATGCCGAAAACAATGTCTTAATGATGGACAATAAAATATGGGTAACTGGAAGTAAATTTATATTCTAAACAGATTATTCAAGACAAACGTTACGTTGAAAGAGTTTCTGCTTAAATTAAAATTGCCTGAATTCAAAATACACTTCTCAACAAAATTAAAGCATCACTTACTCTACCCTCCAAAAATAGGCAAAATTCAAGAGTGTAACTTCGTCAAAAATGATCGTATCGAGATGTTCAAAAAAGCATTTTACAGCTTAAAATCTTTACTTTTCAAATCGGTACTTTAGAAAACAATTCAACTGATTTTTCATGGAATTACACGGATAGAAAAGGAGACCCGACGATCTCAAAATTTTTTACGAACTTTGACAATTTCCATGGCGCGAATTAAAAATCGTATGCCAATGCAGTTTACAGCTTT
>NW_012026823.1:65124-73739 GCF_000956235.1 Wasmannia auropunctata | reverse complement strand
CTGTAAACTGCATTTGCATGCGATTTTTAATTCGCGCCATGGAACTTGTCAAAGTACGTAAAAAATGTTGAGATTCGTCGGGTCTCCTTTTCTATCCGTGTAATTCCATGAAAGATCAGTAAGATCGTTTTTTAAAGTACCGATTTGGAAAGTAGAGATTTCAAGCCGTAAAATGCTTTTTTGAACATCTCGATACGATCATTTTTGACGAAGTTACACTCTCTTGAATTTTGCCTATTTTTGGAGAGTAAGTGATGCTTTAATTTTGTTGAGAAGTGTAAATACGGTTTGATTTTTTAAAACAATTTTTCCTTCTATAGTTCAAGTAATATATATCTGTGTATTTGATTTTTGCATGTGAAAATAATAAATTTTAACTATTTCAAACAATAGTTTACAGCAGGTTTATTTATGCCTAACATCGTGTACGCATTTAATTTTTTTAAATAAAAAAGTTGAGGTTTTTTATTTGTTTCTGAATTAACTGTCAATACTGTGTCAACAAATGTGAATCATACAATTCAATTTAATAAAAACCATGTAAAAAATATTTCAAATCTGTATTATTACACGCTGCGCGTTTTATACATTGCGCAGCACTAAAAATGCCCTAATAAGGTCGAAACATTTGTTATATCGTTCTTTGTAATACTACCACAATTACTGTGATTCTGTTTGTAATTTAGCGTTTTGTACATTTATCGTTTAACTAGCATTAAAACCTAGTTTGGCTCATAGCCTCTTTTTTCCATGATTTGAATTTTAATTAAGCCTTTATTTTTCTTCAATTTATTTTTTTAAAACTTATGCTTATTTTAACTGTATACCAGTTCCCCAATCTTTGCCTTTGTTTCCATGATTTGAATTTTAATTAAGTCTTTATTTCTTTTTTAATTTATTTTTTTAAAACCTACGCTTATTTTAACTGTAGACCAGTTTTCCAATTTTTATTGATATATGTATAAATCCAGAGTTTCTATATTTATCTTTTTTTAATTTTCCTATATGATACTCAAAATTAAATTTACGATTAATTCGTTTAATTTTTATTTTGAAAACGTATCGCTCGAATATAAGACGAAAGGAGAATAATTTATATAATCACTTTAATTGCATAACACGGACGACAATCTTCGCGGGGACCATTACCTATACCTTCCTTTCATGTAAGATGATTCAGTTAGTATGATTATCAAAAATGGTGTAAACACGTCCTAAAACGGGTACGATCCTCGTTCGGCATCTACCGGCTGGATTACCATCCATGCTTTACCGAGAATTAACGAGCCGAAGAGTAAATAAGCACTCTGCGCTTGTGATTCACGGGGGGGGGGGGGGGCAGTGTTATATGAGCCCTCGCCTCATAAAATCCATAAAACGTCGCCGCGGAGCGTAAGGGAACGAGCGTACTCGTGAAAATTCCGTCGCCCGATCCACTTTCCCGGGACCACTCCGCCAGGTTTGCGGAGAGTCCTCGTATGTGTGCAAGGTCTCCAGACATGTGTATAGCTTCGTGTAATATATATGTGTATGTTACATGATATACACGTATATAGATACATGTGTGTTATATGATGTACACGTATATATAGATACATACATATCTACGTATACATAAACTATCTCACTACTAACGTATTGTGTCCGCTCAGCTATGAATTGCTTGACCAACCCGGAGGCAATTTTTTCTCAGCAAAAATCCGGCAAAAATATTCATATTCACGACTCGAAAATTTGATGGTAGTTGAAATATTTTGGATCGAATTCTTTCTTATTAGAATTTTAATAAAAGTTGGAAATTATACATAAAATTCTCCGAAGAATAAGATCTTGTACATTTGTAAAAAGAATCCGGATTAAAGAAATTGAGGAATATTATTTTGCAGACAAGTATCATCAGTATAGGGAATATGTACAATGGCAAGCTGAAGAACGAACATTATTCAACAAAATTATTGAATTGTTATGGGATTCATTATCACGTAATTTTTTGCAAAATTATTAAATCGAGTGAGATTTGAAAGAACGAAATAGATAAAAGGTTTATATATTTGAGAATGTGTAAAAATGGTACTTGAATTTCTTTACATTTATAATGATATTGAAAAATATATTTATCACAATAACTTGAGAGAGAATCAAGAAAGTTTATCAGGAAAGTTATGGGGCATTCTGTGTCGACACATAAACCGAATTATATGAGGTATATGGAACCGGGGTAATCCTCGTGCCGTAATCGCAAGACTCTTGAAAAATGGATCGGCCCTACGTTGCCACGCGTATAATATCGCCCGTAGCAGTAACGTCCGTAATGGTAGCTAAGGCGATCATAAAATGGTCACTATGCTGCAAACATAACAGTAAATCACGGTCTCGTCGTCGCGATTACGTTCGCGACTACGATGTCCAGTTTAATGCTACAGTTGAGAAAAATAAGGCAGATTTATTTATTAAAAAAAATCAGTTACAATTTCTTACTGTGTTGTCTCTGAAACGATATTAATTTAATTTTTCATGCAGTTTAAAAAAGCACGAGAAAACCATTTTTTATTTTTAAAAATTATATTAACTACAAGAACAAAAATTGCAACTAAATGAAAAAAAATATACTGATGATAAATATATATATTATATTAAGTCATGTATGGCTAATGAATTTATATCTTAAATCAATAGTTATTTGTAAGAAACATTACTGCGTTGTATTATTTCAATTAATAGTACTGTACAATAACAATATTTGAAACAATTGCTCAAAAGTGTGTAACCGTAACAGCTTGTAGAGACGATATTCTGACGTCCAATCGTAGCTTTTTGCAAGATTATCTCACGTAACGATACATCGTACACATGTCCATTACGATCAAAAGATAACATTTTATTGTGATGACATGTGGCAAAGAGAAATGATCGTGTTCGTATGGTTGCCAATATCGAATGCATTAGGAGATACAGCTGAAAAAAGTTACATCTCTTCGTTCTAAACTAAAGTCATGTAACACGGATCTTCTTTTATAAATTCCGATCAATACATTTTGTTTGTAATAAATGTTATTTAATCTTTGAACAAAGGACAAATAGAGTCAACTAAAATATCAACAGATATTACTGCAGTGTATTTCCTCCGTTATTTATAGCTATCGTCAAAAAATAAAGTTGGGAAAAATCAACGGATCAGCCGAAGAATAAAAATGCGAGTTGTGTAGTATGTCAAACCTATAATTTGGACCGAAATCGAATTTCATTTACTATTTCAATCGTTTCGCCGTAGCAGTTTGCTTTCCGTTACCGGAAACGTCTTCCGAAGCGAAGAGATTTCAGTTAGCTACTCGACCGATAGACTGCCTCTGGAAGAGGGTAGTTAACCGATGGGTAGTTAACTCCGAAAGCGTGCCGTAGGGAGCTGACTAATACGACCTTCCGTGCTAATGCATTAAGCTAATCTTCGAAGTTTGCGCAAAAACTACGCTCGACACGAAGAACTCGAGAGTTTAAAGACCGTCGAAAATGAAGTTTTCAACAGCGCGTCGGAAAATTGGTTGCAATTGTGATTAACATGAGTGCTATCATTTAACATTTTAATCGCATGAGTCGTATTGTATCTGTACATTTGATCTTAATTTATCATTATCTTCTTTATATTTTATACGATTATGTCTCGTTATAATCTTTGCTTGTTATAACTTTTTATACGCTCTTTTCAAACCGGTTATTATTCTTAAATCTAATTATCTTTTTTCTATTTTCTTTGCAATATTGAGACAAAACTTGTTCAAATATATACTTTTACATTTGATACATTTTATATATGTATAATATACCATCTAAATAATCTCACTTTTTATAATTAATATGACATAATATAATAAAAAATAACACGCGCCTGATGCAACCATTTATTAACATATTTTTTATTATTTTCATTATTAAGTAGTGCAGCACAGCAAATTACTTTATAATTTCACAACGTTGGTCTGTCCGTTTGTCCGTCCGCAAGATTCCTCAGGAATGGTTTAATTCTTTCCAAAATATGTATTCTGTTTTCATTAATAGATATTAAAGAATCTTAACTCCATTGAGCCAAAATATGAATTAAATTACTATGAAATTAACAAAAATCAAATAAGGGCCGCGAGTTAACGCAAGCTGTTTAATGTGTAAATAAATAAAGTCATTACAATTAACAACAAACATTTCGATCGTTATCCGGTCATTATCAATGTTATAAAATATCTATTTTAAGCGCTATTACATTTATACAGGCAGATTCCAACAGAATATGATATTTAAAACAAAATGGCATTACTAACATAACTGTTTTCCGTGGTAAAATTGCTATGCTTCATAACAATAATTTAAGATTGTTGTAATTAAAATTTAGGTATTTAAACTTCTTTCGAGTACTCATTTTATTACAGGATATGGCATACATAATATTGTACTTCGCGAAAAGCTATCATATAAACATTTATTTACAGAAATGTAAGGATCAAAAAATTAACAACTATACTTTTTTTCAAATTACTATTTAACCCCAATAATAAGATTGAAAAAATCATTTATCTCAAGAAGATTTAAAATATTAATTTTAAATGGTTGTAATGCATCATATTTTGACATTTTTAACGAAACTTTTTATCGATAGTTACAAAACCTACAACGGTTTTTCGCCGCATTACTTAGTTACATCCGTTGCGAAGGATTTATTTTAGTTTTTATTTTAATGTACTCTAGTTTGTTAGACATTTTAATTAAGTTTCTTCGTCAGTCAATTGCAAATGATTATGAACTACTATGTCGCAGCTCGACGGCTAAACGTAATCGCGTTTTATTCTCATCTGCATCTTGAAACGATGCTTTTTCTTTAAGTTTGATAAGAGCCATCCTGAATGTAAAAGTCTTGCATAATCGGAGAAAATAGTTCATGGTTTTATATTCTCGTCCTACCTATCGTTCTGTATACAAATTAATATGGCTGAAACAATAAAACATGCGTATTAGAGAAATATTGATACACCTACATATTATATTGTCTGACATCGCGAATTAAAAAATCTGAAATACATGGTGTTTGCATCTGGTAATCTATCCAATCTGTACAATCTACTTTTCTTAATAAATATTGAATATGAACGTAAAAAAGATCATAATCACGAATATTAAATATGTACAACCGCGTACGACAATAAAAAAAAGTCAATGAGCACTGCAGTAATGAGCACGTTAAAAGGAAAAGTTTTCATATATTAAACGTGTTACCAAAACCATATTAGAATTTAACTTTAATGCGTTCCTTACAGCATTCGTGTCAGCGACGAAAGGGTTAACGTTACCATGGAGACGTTAAACGAGACAAAATGAAGAAGCAGCCTAAGAACGGGCTGCTCAATATCGAGTTACTGAAAGTCGGAAGAACTGCCAAAGTCGTCGCGAAGAATCGCACGAACGACAGGACCATGAGAATAACCCGAGCCTTTTGTAATGTAATTGCATGATAAGGAACGCGAACTTATTCGCGATAACAGAAGAAGGCAAGAAAGAGGCGAGGCTTGAATTACCGATAGATTGCGGATGATCTCGAAATAAGAGATAGAGAGAAGAACTACCACCTTTTAGATTCCAAAGGTTTGCGCAGCCGTTACGCGCGCAACTTGAAAACGGAATATATACGGATTCTTAATTACATCTCAATTATGCATAACATAATTCTGTCATATTACACTCTCAAAGTCTCCTTGATGTAACTTAATATAACTGGGTGTAAGAGAGAATATTCTAATTAAAGCAATGTAAATTATATATACTGCACGCGTCGGCATTAAATCAATATATTAAAAAAACTACCACTACATCAAATTTGATTTGATTAATATGATTATAATCGCAACAAAATAACTTCCAGGACGGAAAGCAATTAATTAACCGTCAAATATGATAAATTGATCGGTATATCGACGGTCTTTCACGCCGTAAATAGGTATGCACGTACACCCGATGCGATGCTGAAGGATCACCGTTCTCGTAACGTTGACGTCTTCCGTTCCCATTCTTTCTGCAGCTAGTCGCTTTTATCCTCGCATCGGAATCGTGCCGCGGCGGAACGTGATAAAGCGCGTTTCGCACGAGGAAGGGTTCTTTGTCCGACGAGCAATGCATTATTTGTGCGTCTATCGATCTTCGGCCATGAGGAGATCTTCTTTCGCGCGCCGCTTGGGCTCGTTCGGCGAATCGGCGATAAACGTAAATCCCTCTTGCCAAAGTCGGCCCAGCCCCGAAGGCCGGAGGAAAGCCGCGTATTTAACCTTCGATCGGCAGTAATATTGTAAACCTGCTCGGAATCTCAAATTAACATGAAATTTTCAGTATATTGGACGTCTCCTGGCAGAAACATCCTTTGTGTTTCCACGATAAATTTAAAATAGACGTGTTTTAAAACATTCGATACTCACACGCGCATCCGCACGTTATATCAACATCCATTGACTGAATATTGATATAAATATCAATATCCATTCAATTTTGCTCTGAAGCAAAAACTGAATTAAAATACAAATTAGCTTACAAATTTTAAAAGATTTATAGTAAGACGTATAAACCAACGCGAAAACCGGCAAATGTATAAAGGTATCCGGTGCGATGATACAGTTATGATATAATGTTGCAAACAACGGAACGTAGTAACTCTTACAAGAGTTCTGTTCACTTGTACTTTGAAGAAGATACGAATAAGAGTTGAAACTTTCTGTTACTCGCAACACCGCGGACTACCGTCGTGTACGTACTACGTATACGGTTATCTGTAATATTTACTTAAAGTATACTGAAAATATACTAAATGACTTCTACTCTTATATAAAAAGAACATATGAATTACTTTTTTTGTACATAATGTTTATATGCACATGCAGAATAAGAGAAATATATAGATAGTATAAATAATATATAAGTAAATAAGTAATAAATATTATATGTACATACACATAACACGTATCAATCATAATATTATATGTATAAAATATTTATTACTTATTTACTTATTTATACTATCTAAATATTTCTCTTATTCTATATCTGTATGTGCACATATAAAAATTATGTATAAAAAGAGTAATTCGTTTTTTTAAATATATACATATATAAGAGTAGAAGTCAGTCAGAGTTTAGTATATTTTCAGTCTTAAGTAAATATTACAGATAACCGTACACAATGGTAGTTCACAGTGTTGCGAGTAGCAGAAAGTTTCAACTCTTATTCGTATCTTCTTCAAAGTACAAGTGAACAGAACTCTTGTAAGAGTTACAATGTTCCGCTGTTACATACACACAACACGTATATTTCTAATTTTAATAAAATTAACACAGAGGGAAGTATGATACAAATTAAAGTATTAAAGCACACCTTATTTAATTTTTAATTCAAAACATCTGGTAATAATTATTTACTTATATATTTGTTATATTATTAAATACTTACAACGTACGTCTAGCGTGGCTCCTTAGCCCTTTGTATTAATTTCTCTTTGATTTTATATCTGTTAAGCTGGTTCAATTTTTATTTTTATAATTTTTAATTTTATAATTATAAATAAATGTATATATTGAAAACCTATATCTTACTGATTGAAGATATTTTCTAAATATTTGTCACAGAGATACACCGTATGCATTCAATGCCGTTGTGGCATCGAAGAATTTTGCTTGCGTGTGACAGGAAGGAAACAATCTACTTATTGCAGTGAAATGGGAATCGGAGACTTTTCAGTCTCACGGTAAAGTAAAATCACGATCGTGCGCGTGACGGGTTTCAGTCGGAGGACGGACAGTTAGATTTCACGTAAGAAAACATTCGTTTCTTCCAACCCGGGCGGGTAACGCCTGCTCCTGGGTGTAGCAGTTAGTTTCCCGGAGAAACGGCATTAGGAAGATTAAAGGACAATTCGATCCTCATTGCGAAGGGATTAAAATCACTCTCGAAGCTCCGCAAGTTTCCTTCCCCGGTATCTGTGACCCGCGGTGCCGATTCCCTTCTTCGTCTATCTTGTAGATGCGGTGGATGGTGAAGCGCCCTATATAAGAGCCCAAGCATCGCGCGATCGCGCGAATACATTAACATAATCCCGCCGCTCTCTCGTACTCGGGGAATCGATGAGATACGAATCATCAGCACGCGCGCATTCGGATTTCGGGACGTGAGCAAAAAGACGATTAGTTTGGCTCATCGATTCCACGCCTAGTCTGGTTTAATGACCGTTTTAAATTAATCACTTTTAAATGATCCGTGCTATGAGGGACAGGATAATTTAAAGCGGCCGATTATTAGGCTGCGAGTTTCCTGCCATTAAGGGGATCCTAAACCCGAGATCAAACTCCAAAAATTCGCTGTTTTATCGACGATTTGTGAGTATGTATGCGTGCAATATTGACGTAGTAGTGATGTGTTCATGTTTACTACCATATCGATATCTCACGCACACATTGTAACAAATTTTCAAGAACATACATCTTTTTTATTAGGCATCCAAGCCTAATTTTATGAACTCAACATTGTTTGCACATGTAATTCGTAGTTCCGGCTGGTATCATTTTGTACCAACAAACTGCCAAATTGTTGTACA
>NW_012026823.1:38766-65104 GCF_000956235.1 Wasmannia auropunctata | reverse complement strand
GCCAGCCCGCTCAGAGATGTGTATAAGAGACAGGAACTACATTGATGCCTATACTTTAATCGTGGAGAAGGATTTTTTAATCTGTTGCCTTTAATTATGTTTATCTTGTTTTGGAAAATAATCGCGTTCGATCGATAGAACAGACGACTTTAGGATTGCTTGAAACACGATTCGATCTTCACGAATACTTCGGATTGAGAAATCTCGTATTAGCTTAATGGCCCAAGATGGCTCCTGCATGCGTATGGAAATACATAGTTTGAAAACTAGATATTGCAAACAACTGCCAAAGTTCCTTCTCCAGCTGTATAATTTCCTCGTGCGGGATAATAAAATATAGAGATAAGTAAAAAAAATTGTTTTAAATTATCGTTTGAAAAAATGCTTTCATGAAGTAAGAGTATATATTCCCAAGATGAAAGGCACAAGTGTGTCGCGAATGTACGTCACAGACTCAACAAGCACGAAAATAGCATGAACAAGATACTACCGATATCTTATTCCGATACTGTCTCGAAGTGAGGCGGATCGAGGCCGACCGGTTCCGATATCACGTACGTCTCGTGAAAACGTCGCGCGCGAGCTGGACTTTCCGTCCTCAACAAGTCGTCGCGACGAGAATTCAATAGAATCCAATAGAATTCAATATAGAGGCTATAAATGTCCCAGGTGCCGGAAGTGTCAAGTGTCGTAAAACAAAATATCTTATTAACCGCGCCGACATCGATATATATCCTGCAGGAGAGCCGCGACTTTTTCTCGCGGTCTCTTTATCGTGGATCGTAATGCCGCGCGATCCGATGATTTTATGACAAAAATAGATTTCGCGGATCCCCCGCGAGATATTGGGCTTATGCGATCGCGTTAACGCAGGCTGTTTCACATTTTGTCGGCTCATCCGCGAACTAAGTCTCGCGGATTTTGCCGGCTAAGGCGCGCCCGGAGCTAACTTCCAACTCGCAAATCAGACTTGTCATCCGAGAAATAAGAATTGAAGGCGGATGTGTGCCCGCAAGTCAGATTGCGAATATAAATCCGCGGATAAAAAGAGAGCAAGAGGGAAAGGCATGCAATGTAGATACTCTTACTCTATCGAATGTCCTAATCTTGAATAAGGAACGAACGAGAAAGAGAGAGAGAGAGAGAGAATTTCTTTAAAGGAGGAGAAAAGAGAACGAAGTTATGGCTGGTAGCCACCAAACGTACTGAAATGCTCGAGTGAAACCGACGGGGAAAAGCCCCGAGAGAATAGAAACATATCACTTTCTTAAGGACAGACAGTAAGAATTTCGACCGTGCAATGTCGAGGAAATGGCAAGAAAAATAAGAGTGCTGCATATATATAGGATACTTTAGAAGTCATACATTAATACTAGACGAGAAAGGCTTGCACTTTAATTATAAAATTAGGTCTTCCAAGAATATTAAAAATAAATAAAAAATCAGAAGTCTTTACGTAATCATTTTTTATGTTCCTTCATTCTTTTTATAAGGATTCTTTTTCATATGACAACTTGAAAAATTATCTTAAAAGTTGCCTATATATTTAGATTTAACCTTTTTCGGGACTTTAAAAAATTTATTTGTTATCATATTAAGAATTTGTTGCTTAATATTGTACACTACATTAAATGGTCCGAAGTCATATATTTTATTTATTTCTCACCATATTGGGAAATAAAACACATTAACAAAATTAACGTCGTCATGTTATTATTTATTATACAGATTTAACACAGAATCCAGCTGGACATTTAAGTATTGTTGTTGCTATTTTTTTTATATCAGAGACATTGTAACAGTTTAGGATTATTTTACGTGCATTTTTATCGCTTCAACAAGAAGGAAATTAAATTTGAGTATAGAGTGTCATTGTCACGATACCAGTTAGCGGTTTTGAGGTGAAGGATGAAATTACAGTCGATGATGAACAGGCACGATCAAGGTTCACGTAGAAGGGCCCGAGATGGAAGGAAGAGAGAACCACGGGATTAGATATTACTCGGCGCCGAGGTCGCTCGCCAACTGGCTTTGATATATTACCGAGTGATAATCCTATCTGCGCACAAAGCCAGGACACAACGATACGACCGGAGCAACTGGATGCCATGTCGACTCCATTGCACTTACAATATGTATCCAGCTGCCTGCCGGTGAGAACGCGAGTTGTGTCTAAGACGCTTATAGAGCATGGAAGTAAACGCGGTCTCTGCGCCACACACTGACGTCTGATGAGGGATAGACTAAGGATGGAAATCCCTGTTTGGCGGAGGACGGTCAAACAACTTTGCCGGGAACGATTGCAATGCGATGCAATATTATCTCTCGTAATGCGCGGACATAAAATACGGCGGATAACATGAATTGCGAAGATTTCCCGTTGTAATATGAAACGTCAAAGTAAAGTAGGTAAAGCAATTACTACACCCGCGAACAACGTTTTGTCCTTTCTCGTTTTATTCCTAAAAGAATGATCAGCCATTGCACGCGATAGTGAACAAACAAATAATATATAATATTTTACGTTTCTGTGACCAAAATAGAACCTTTCAAGAACATTGAAACATTTCAACCGTATTTACTTTTCTAGTATTTACGACATTTAGTCTAACTTAATTATTTATCAAGTTTCCATTTCTGTGAAATTAATGGTGAATTGGCTCGAAAAAAGTTAAAAATATTAAAAATTATAAAAATGAAATATAAAATATAAAGCCATTAAAAATCATTTTATATTATATTTTGTGCTACACATATATTTTATGCTACACATTATTAATTCCATGTCCAGATTGTAAAATTATAGCTCCTGAATAACATTTTCAAGAGTCGAAAAACATCTATGATTAAATAATAACGGTGTAATTCATGATACAAAAACAAAATTTAAATATGCAGAGAAAAAGAGTAAAACACGCATTAACTCCATACCATACATTATCTCTTAATTCTATGATAACGTCATTACAATACGTAACCATATTTAAATCTACCAAAAACCAAATAAATTTAAAAATCAGTTTTTCGTTTGTCTTTTTCGAATGTACATCACAATAGAATTTTATTAATATAGCAAAAAATTACAGAATCTTTTAATTAAAAACCTTAAAAATTATAAGCCTAAGTCACAGAAAATATGTACGAGAAAGGAAATTTAAAAAAATTTCATGATTTATTTCATTTATATAAATTACATATTGCTAATGAACTCATTACAATATTATGATGCAATCTAAATTATTATATTAATTTAGTTTTGTTATTATTATAAAATTAAATCAGTATTATTCTCGAACAATATTACAATGTTACTAAATATAGAACTAAAATACGTGGATGCAAAGTTGATTATACTTCAAAAAACTCAATATATTTATAATCGAATAAATCTATACGTCACAAGAAAAATAGTGTGGAAAATTAATAAAATATTCCAATACTTACGACGTTTGGAAATTTATCTTTAATAGATTTCGCAATAAACCATCATAAGGCTACGTATAAATTATCAATCTATACTACACGCGTGCTTTGCACAGTACGATTCAATCTTCAATCCCAGTTTACGTATTTCCGTTGAATTGATAACATAATCGATGATATGCAAAGCTCTCTCAATTCATTCCATCGCACAAGCTGCGTCTCAAAGCGAGCAAAAGACGAGCGCGCGGCATATTACTCCTGGGCCACAATGTAGCTCGAATTGATTCCGCGGGTGAGCCCTGCACACGGGAAGAGAGATTGTCGAGATCTCCAGCGTGCCGTGTGTCCGACCGGAGGTTGAGAAAAAAAAAAAGAGAAAGAGGGAGGAAAAAAGCGGAGTTCTCGATACATACCGATGTGTATGGCCGTTCGCGGGGCGCCCCGGGGCCATCCGACGAAATTGCATCCGGAATTTCAATATAGCGCATATCATATTTCAACCTTAAAACGCCGCCAGCGCTGTCCGGGTATTACTTTGAGGCTTCCTGTGCCCGTAGAAGGCGACTTTGCCCACCGATTATAGAGATTCCGACTGCGGTAAGGTACGCACGCAGGTGAAATGCGAGGGGAGAGACTGAGGAATGGGCAACTAACCCCCTTACTTCCCCTCTCTCTCTCTCTCTCTCTCTCTTTTTCCCTTTCTCCCCCTTTCGCCCCTTTCTCTCCTCCCTTCTGATACGATCCTTTCATCGGACTGGAGCAGCCTGTAGGGGACATTAGATGGTTTTCGCTCGGAATAAATGATCAAAAGGTAACTCCGGATTAAAGCTGTCGCTCGCCCGGTGACTCGCTCGCGCTTATACGCTCCGCTGCGACCCGGATGTTGCGCTTTTACAAAGCGGTTTTAATCAAATTTTCAGAAGAGTCAGTGATGCTATTAATACATATTCGCCCGTGCCGGAAGGCGCGCGCGTTCTCTCAGTTCCAGATTCTTTGTCAGATTTGGAGATGATTCTGGCTTTAGTGAAAGGTTAATAAGAAAATTGAATTACCTCTCCGCGCTTAAAGTTTGTTTACAGAAGATGGAAATTTATATGCCGTTTAGTCAGTTTTAAATTGTTTATTATTCAAACTTTAAAGCTTTATTAGTTATTTAGTGCTACTATAAGTTTTGTTATCTTTGATTCTGTGTAGTACTGATTGTGAGTTCTTTTCCTATTAAAAATATATTTTTTACTACATTATCAGCTATGATCAAAGTATATGATCAAAAACAGTAAAAAGAAAGTCTTTAATATTAAAAATAAAAGAGAATTATATATTAATAATGAGAATAATATAATATCGTAAATTTTCATAATAGATTGATTCAAATTTATCAAATTTTTGTAAAAAAGTGCTATATTTTCATACATATCATATTATATTATTTTATATTGTTTCACAAATTATATAAATTATTATTAAATGCATTTTTTATCCTTTTCTTTTTCATGAAAAAAAAAAATATAATAACTATAAGATCTAACAGAAAAATAGTACAATTTTACAAATCGGTGATTACTGCGTAATTATCATGTGATATATGAGAGATGCCACAGAAAAAAATTCTTTTAAATAAAACACTTTTCTCAGGAATATATAAAAAAATATAATTATTAATAGCAATGATGCTGGATTACGAACCGATTATACTTTCAAAGCGTGTTTTTCTTTCGTTTTTTCATCGTGTATGATGGAGAAAAGGAAAAAATTATCTCTCGCCGTTCAAATCGGAGGCGAGAAAGACGAGATAAATTAATGTCAGTTCGTTAGGGCGGCTTGTACTCGTATCGCAGAATTTAATTACTTTAGTGTGAGTAAAAGTAAATGGCAGCCACGAGAAAAATGTCGATTTAACGAGGATGCACAAGCGTATCGCTATCGAAACACTCGGGATGTTCGCCATTAGATGGAATGACCCTTCGAGCAATTTTCACCTATCCGGCGATCTCCAGGGACGACGACGATGGACAAAATATATTCTCTTTTTATTAATGAAAGATATCATAAACGAGTTCCGAAGCAATCTTCCGCCAAGTGCTCGGCGGAGCGCCGAGACAATTTTCTTTCCAAGTTTACCCGCTCGCACTTATCGAGAGACGAGTTTTCCGCGAGCAAAAAATTCTTATTATGACTTATCCGTGATCGACTGCTACGACTGAGATATCCCGGATAAACTGAGATAAGCGGGAATCTACGATGACGAAATCGGCAGGATAATCGCAATATTGTAATTGAAGGAGACATGCGTTAGCATGACATGCGTTAGCTTGAGAGAGAGAGAGAGAGAGAGAGAGAGAGAGAGAGAGAGAGAGAGAGAGAGAGAGAGAAACGAGGACACTCGGTATCGAGGAGATACCGCTTGGCTCGACACGGTGATTTATCGTCACTGTCGTCGAGGGGAAAGAGAGGGACAGTGTCATGAAAGAGCGGCCGATGCAATATCAACGAAATCGGCCAAGCCAGAGAGGTAACGAAAACATTTATACGTTAAATGAAATTGGGAGTGAATGGGAGAGATTGACGGGAGTTATGCATCGAGTCGCGGCGGACGGGCGGCGAGATCCTGGCGAAGGTTCCGCTAATACCGTGTCGTTTATCACGACTGGGCGAATGGAGAGCTCGTGAGATCGCGCGGAGATCGTCCGGAGACAAGCTGCACACGCGGTGTTATACGCCGCGCTACTAAGTTCGCCTGAGTTGCTGGTGATTAATCGATAATGGGCTCCATATGATACGGACGGTATACGTTGTCGATGTGCGAAACGACCTTAATCACGTTAGTTGACGGTGACATGATCGATATATTATGATGGGACAGGTCATTCCGTTTCGTTCAGCTTAACGTCACGGCGCACCGCTCCTGGCGTTCACGTCATGCTTATCTTGCTCGCGTATCTGCATGTTACGCCCGCATCTACATATACATTATCATAATAGAAGCGAGCTGACTAATTAATCGATCCACGCGTGCCACTTCCCAATTTCAGTTTGCGCAATTTCAAATTTATGTTGGAACGCACGAAACAAGTTATTCCTAGTGCACAGATAAACATCATATTATGTTTATAATTACACTTTTGCTAAACAAGAAAAAAACTGTTTGCTTTACGCGGTAAAGCAACTCAATGCTAAACGTAAAATATGAGGTTTACGAAAACAAATGTACATATGCTTTGACCAAAATAAATTTCAAAACAGGAAGTGAATGTTATTTTATATGCGTATGTAGAAGAATATATAACTCTCTACCTCTCATTTTGAAATTATCAGATAGTCGTGTTGGCCACCTATGTTTTTTTCTTACCGCCATGTCTCAGGAGAAAATTTACTGCTAAACGATGTCGGTGACTATTAGATAAGAATGCTGGCTAAATCTTTTCTCGATGTAAAGAAAGAAGCTTTCGCACTTTAACAATAATCCTCACGCGTTTGTACTCTGACGTTTTTGTTGCAGTATGCCACCTACTGCGCGGCGGTGTGGCAGCGATTTTTGGACCGCAGAGCGCGCACACGGCATCTCACGTGCAGAGCATTTGCGACACCATGGAAATTCCGCACTTGGAGACGCGCTGGGACTACCGGCTTAGACGGCAGAGCTGCCTCGTCAACCTCTATCCGCATCCGACGACTTTGTCCAAGGTAACGTATACACAAACTTTAGCCAGAATAATAGCCTCATTAAAGCGGCACCCATCGCGCAAAATCTGCCTTCGTGACCCTTCTCCTTCACGGGCTTCTTGCCTCTCGGAAGGTGTTTTACCTCTGCGTTCATCGACGAGCAAACATGCGGCCCTTTCAGATCGCGGGATTAACGATTGTCGCTTTAATCAAGGTAATTTCGACAAATTCGTGCTTCGCATCTCGCATTGCACCGTAATTATAATTGCAGGAGTGGAGCGACAAGAAAAATTAATGAAAGTCTAGAAAAACGTCAAATTTTTAATAGAGAGACAAAAAACATAACATTATAATTATTTATTATAAAAATTGATTAATAAAGTTGTGTACTTCAAGCGTTTGAAATTTTCTTTTCTTGTCAATCAAAAATATAATTAAAATCACTGATCAAAAGATTATATCAATTTTGCATTTTACTGTAATTATAATTTTCATGAGAAGCGAAAAGAAATATCACTGAAGTCTATAGAAAAACATTATATTTTCAGTAGAGGTAAAAAAACGCAGGCAAAAATCACAGTATTATAAAAATTGATTAAGTAAGGCTGTATTTCAGGCGCTTGAAATTTTCTTTTCTTGCTAGTTAAACAAAAATATAATTGAAACCGTTAAGAAACTCAAGCTATTTTCACGTTTGATTGAAAGATTATATCGGTTTCGCATTTTCATCAAGGTATAGCGCGGAATTACGGAGGATCATTTTTGCGACCAAGGCGCGTTCGCTGTTACATTCAATTGTATCTGTATGCATCGGATATTGTACCCACAGTGCGGTAATTCTGAAAACTTAACGCGAAAGAACTGAAACTTTTTGAATTTCTCTTAATAAGCGCGAAGTTTCGTAAAGGGGTGGCGGCTGAAAGCTCCGGTTTGTATATATAGCTCTCGGGCTTTTTGGGTTAACGAGAGTTCTCGCTCTATCTATCCATTTTCTTTCCCTCTCTCTTCATTCTCTCTCTTTCTCTTTCTCTCTGCGCTTGTTGTTTTATGAATTCTCGCAACTCTTTCTCCTTCTCAATATTTGTCATTCACGAACACTTGCATCTTCCGACACTATACGCTCTTTCTTCTTCGCTCGTTCCCACATTCCCTCTCAATATTTGCCGCTAGATTTGTCGTCTATTCCCGAAAGCGTTTTGTTTATTCTCCGTATAGGATGCGGTGGAATCTTGCTCATCGCCCATCACCGAGTTCCCCTTTATTTTCGAAGGGACTCGCGAACGGAAAATAAATATCCGCGGCTGCGAGGCGCTTTACGCTTCAAACGAGAGAACATTCGTGAGAAAGTCGATAAATCCCGTCGCTGCGGGCGAACGAAACGCGCAAGCATGTTCCAAAAGGAAGTGTAAAAGTCAGCGAAAATGAAATTTTTCTTCTGACGTACACATCAGAAAACAATTGCTTGTATCTTAAATATCTAATGATGTTGACGTATTTGCAAATCAAAAATACAATTTTCACATAAGTATTATACTGTAATTGCGAGTGTGGCATTAAATTTCATTGACTATGCTAAACCAAACGTCTGTTAGCAATTTTTGTGTCCGTTGGAAATAAGACACGATCAACAGATAGGATATATTTCTACGTGACGGATTTCCCGGAGTCCTTTACGGATTTCGTATGAAATATTGATGACTAGATAATAATTTACGGTCGCGTAGGTTGGCTTTGACAGCCTCGATCAAAGAGCTTTCAGCATTGGTGCACAGAGGACACAATTTAAAGGCCACCGCATACCTAAAGCTATTCGCTCTTTTCTCTCGCTTTCTCTCTCTCTCTCTCTCTCTCTCTCTCTCTCTCTCTTTCTCTCCCTCTCTCTCTCTCTCTCTCGTCGGAGTAAGAATTTCAATTAAAATCCACTCATGTGTCGCATCACCGAGCTTCGAATATTTGTTAAAAATCATCAATTTCAATAATACTATTCAGTATTTCTAAATATTCTAAATATTTCGAAATATTTCGATAAACTCACAATTAACACGTGTATTTATACAAATACATCTGACACACAAAATGACTTTCATTTGCTATAATAAACTCTTTGCTATAATTTACGTACACTGAGAAAAAAAATTAATTGTACAAACTTATATAGTTGTTTGATCCAATAGTTAATTCAACATTTCTTTAGTTGCACAAAGAAAGATATAGTTCATTTATGTCAACTATAAAAATTTTTTAATTAATAATTAACTAAACTAACTCAATTAAATTATTTTGTTCGAAATACTAGTAGTATTTATTTGTGTTTGTATGATATTTAGTTATCCAAGTAATATTTAAATTCCAAGTATGGAACTACTCTACATGCTGATAAGGATAATAAATAGTGTGTATTTTTAATAAAACGGTTGAGTTGAATACGATAAATTTTTGTTGAAACAAAATAGTTTAGTTAAAATAATATTTTGTTTATAATAGTAACAAATTATTTTGTGTCATCGTAGTAACGTTTAGTCGAACGTATCGGACTAAATATTTTGGTAAAATAAAACAAATTTTGCGTTTGGTAAATTTCAACAAATTTTTTTTCTCAGTGTATACTTGTAAACTGTTTGAATAAAAGATTGTTATAAGAGAAAATTTGAACGTTACGTAAAGTGATAAAATTTTGCACCTTATAATATTCTAATATCTCGATTAAGAGAAAGAAATTATTCGTAGAACATTTTTCTCATCATATACGAAATTAATTTTCTGTACAAACAATAAGAGAATTTGAATTTAAAATAAATATGTACATATTTAATAACTTTAATATAATTTAATAATTTTATGATATATTTATTAATTTAAATGTGCATTGCTACTAAAAGATAAATTTGTATTTACAAAGACACAGGAAAAGAATAACATAGATTTTTTGTAATATTAAAATAATTTTTATACCTAAACTAGTGCAACGATGATTGGTTGAGGGAGAGAGAGAGAACACACTTTTTTGGATTAGAACTCGTGTTAGACTTCAATTTCTTAATTTGCAAAACTCAATGCTGGCACAATAAAATGTCAGGCGCGCGAAAGGGGGGGAGGAGAGCTGCGAGACATAAAGAAGGCGGAGGAACGTTTAATAAGCTTTCGCGTTCTGAAAGTGATAAACATCAGGTTTCCTCAGTCTCAGGTTTCCATTGTGAGTCGAGTAAACCGGAGGGAAGTAGCTTACGTCGTCAGTTATTTCACGGTGTTAGAGCGGGGTTGGTTTTCTCTCGCCCGAGTTCTTTTCTCGGCGGAGTCCCGCCATTTCCAACGGCGAAAATGCAAAATTCACTAGCAGAGCAGCGGGCGTCCTGATTAGAGTACTCGACGGAGGAAAAGGAAAATCGAAAAAAGACAGCGGAGGTGGGTGAACGTTGGCGTCGATTCCGTCAAACGAGCGACAGCCTCATTCAGTCAACCCGACGGCGGAAATATTTTACTTTCCGGTACCATCTTATGCGTAGTTCAAAGGAACCGAAGGCGATTGCAAGGAGCAGAAAAATGAAGTAAAAAGTAGCACGACCAGTGAGTCTCTTTGATTCGCATCGGGTGAACTGCGGGGATAACTTTAATACCCTTCGCACCGCGATTTTCCGCAAAACGGCAACAAATTACTATCGCAAACGGCGTATTATTCCGGATGGTAAAATGAAAAAAAACAAACAATTTTTATCTATGAAAAATATCAAGAAACTGCAAGAAAATTGCGCCAAGTATTTTTAAATAATGATATTTATTTATTTAAACTTTAAAAATTAATACAAATATTGTAATTGCATATAACGTAAAATAAATTATTTAAATGAAAAAACGTTTTTATAAACTTATAAACTACCATTAGAGTATATTAGAGTATAGAAAGAAATACCAATTCTCAATTGATTTGAAACAATTAATAGATGTAACAATTTTGTTATCTTTAATTATTTTTGCGATAAAAATGGCGAAGCACGATCTAAATAATATAAATGCAGAATATTTCTCTTTTTCTATAAATATACTAAATAAATATGCTATCATTAGTAAAAATAATAAATGACATGACTTTGGCTACACGATACGTTGCCCTATCATTTTTGAAATGTCTTTGAGCAAGACGCTCCAATTATTACAGTCAAACGCGAAGACAAATCTATCCAATCTCGCTTTGAACTTTCGGACAGCTTGTATTGTCCGTGTCGAAATCGAATTGTCAGGTATTTCGATTCGCATTCCTGCGCGGACGTGGACTATTCCTTCTGGCGTGCTATTTTCTTTTATCCTAGCGAAATGAAAGAATCCTTGGTAAGCGATCAGAAGCAAATATTTTACAAACTCGTAAAATTATCGTTCTCTTAATAATTTAAAATATTAATTAGAAGAGAGATATTACGAAAACATATTTTTTATTTGTATAACTTTGACAAGTAAACAAAATTATTTGAATTTAATTATATATATTATATGATATCAGATACGTATACATATATCTCATATAAACAAATACGTAATATTCTTATGTATATAAAAATAAAATTATTTAAATTATACGTAACTGTGATTACGCTTTTGCAGAAATATTTATCGTGATTGCTTTATATTAAGGTCACAGACCAATTTAATTATATACATACGTGTTAAACATTACATGTATGTTGATCATTACACTATCATTGAGGATCACATCTTAATCGTTATAAGAGACACGGTGATCGTTCATTGCATGAATCCCCTTAATTATCTAAGATATCACTAATGATGTATAAATACATGTAATCAGTGAGACATTTTCTCTACAATCATGAATACATTTTAATCGGTGAATTCTCTATAATTAAAATCATTCCGTACAGTGAGGGAGAATCTGCACCTAAACATTGTGCTTATTTTTAAACTTGAAATGATGAAACGGCATTGGTCATTCCGTTCGCAAGATAATCGACATTATGATGATATAGCAGGCGATATGTTGGTGTTAATGAACCGCGAGGGGCGCAATTGCCATTACCGCAGCAATGATTTAACGATCTTCCTCACGGCCGATAATGGACCGGCTTCTGTACTCCGATGGTCGTCGGAGCAGCAGCCGGTGTGGATGGATCGGTTGAATCAGCCGCTATGTTGCTGTTGGAATTCAATTTGTACCGTTTCCTAATCGAGCCTTTACTCATTACGTTTTACTGTGCCAATTCGTCCAGCCAATACTGGCATCGTCAAGTATCATGTCTTAACGAAAACTTCAGAAGAGTCTTGTAAGAATCAAAGAAAACATTTGTCTATTTAATCCGCACTTTCATGCACTTTAATTTTTTTTAATCGGCTGTATATATACATAAAAAGTTCTGACTTGATAAATCATTTTTAATTTATCTATTTTGAATAACAAGTAAAATTCTGACTTTTAATTTAAGTAAAGCTTTAATGAAAAAATTATTTGATAGAATTGAGATTTAATTGCTATCCGGGAAAAAACTTTTAATAATTTATTTATTGTAATTATAATATAATATGCAACTTCAAATACATATATTATTAATTTGTTATGAAACTTCTAACAATTAAATTTAAATGCTCATTATTTTAACATTTTATGCGATGTTTTATGCATGAATGCATCGTACACATTGATTACGAAAAACAATTATTATAATGCAAAATTAAAATATTGCGAAAAGAAATAATAATTGTCTCTTATTATGTGCTCTTGCATGAGTGTAAAAACAAGCATAATGCACAATAAACATTGAAGCATTGAAACATAAGAGAAACTAGATTATTCTTTTAGTTACATCAACATTTTTTTCATATACACATTTTTACAGCTTTGTTAATGTAAATTAAATAAAATGCACAATAATTTATTACAATTTATTTTATCTTAAAAGGACTTTTATCTCGATTAATGTTCGAGCTATTCCTGATCTAAACAATAGTCGGTAAGTGCCCACTCGATTCTGCTTGTGCGGTATTCAATGACGGAACGCGCACTCTCTCCTCCCGTAACTACGTGTATCTATCGCTTCCTCTCCGTCTTCCCCCCCCCCCCTCTCTCTCTCTCTCTCTGTCGCTCTTTCTTCTCTGTTCGCCTTTTAGGCACTATAGACAAGTCAAGAATTCGCCCAGCCGTGATGCACTCCGGGCGAACGTTTATTTCTAGGGTTGGGTTACTAATCAATGTCATTCAACGCGAAACCACGTACAGCTTCAACGCGATTGAAAGCCGATTGCACTCTTTTTCCCATCTTCCGTATATATCCCGCCGATTAGCTATTTACTTCCGTTTCCCCTTTCGCAGGGCTTCTTCGCGCTCGTTTGGCAATCTCTCGCAATGCCGACCGCATCTTCTTTCGCCTCCGCCGCCTTTTCTCATCCACTACGGATGGTATAGGGTAGTAAATAGATTGCATTCTCGTGCATTCGTCTCTGACACGGTGATGAGGCGTTCCACTCGCCGGGGTTGATACGTGATAACGATCAAGTGCACGAATTCCGGACTAATCAATTCAATCGTGATGTACGCGGGTCTCTTAAGTTTTCTTAGGAATTCTTGCGAGTTCATTGTGCAACAATTGATGTAAGTAGAAAAAGAAAAGATTAACTTTCTACCTGAAGATCAACTAAAGATTGAAAGATCAATTTTTCCTTCATTTTTCACACATTTATACATGCTTGAGAAATGCACATGCAGAGAGAAAGGTACACTAGATGACAATCCTGATTGTCACAGAGTTTAATATTTCTGGGTTTCTTTACGTACATTAATTTAATGATGTTTCATTATCTGCATTTTTCGCACCTATCAGAAGGTGTAAATTGTTGCAAATTAGAGCGGGGCTATATCATCTCCGAATTAAGATCTGAGAGAAACTCGTAATCTTATACGAAACTACTTATGCGCAGATTTTTTGCGAAATTATCTTGACAGGATCAATCTTCGGCGAAACTCACATCCACAGTTATATTGCGAGTATTATTTCTGGAAAGAAAGAGAAAAAGAGAGAAAGATAGAGAAAGAACGCGCGCGCGCACGGAACGATGCGCTTTATTGAAGGTAAGACCGTGGACGGGGAAAGGGCGATCGTCAAGAAATGTAGACGCAATATCATACACGGAGCGGAGCGCGGACGTGGAATATGGTACCGTCGAATAAAGCGGTTGTATTACGTCGGAAGTGAATAACTCCGTTGCGTCTAGCACGTCAGACGTAATCTCGTTTCGTGTTCGAGAAGAGAACGAACGTAATCGAGAGGGTGGAGAATTGCGGGGAGGAGGAGGAGGAGGAGGAGGCAAGCGCGTTTGGGGATTATCCGTTGTTCGCGGCGGACTGTAAGCCGCTTGTTGCCGCAAGTTTCATCGCTCGTAATCGACGCAGCTCACCTTCGCAAGCTCGCCACCATTACGCCTACTCCGGAGGCAATTTTAATGTCAGCCAATGGTGACACATTCGAAATAACGCCGACGAACCGTGCGACGAAGATATGATGGCCCACTTTAAACGCGACGCGCGCATGCGAGAATGCATTATTTATGAGTGCATTAAGGGGAATTATATTAGAAGCGGAATTAAGAGGGCCGATTTCTCGCCCGCGCTCCTCCTTCTCTCTCACCTAATGCATTTCGAAAACTTCGCTGTCGAGTAGGAGATGCGCGCGCGGAGAAAAGAGCCGTCGCAAAAGATGCAAAGTGCATTCATTCATCACGAATTGAATTTGAAGTAGCCGTATAAGAGGACACTTCTCAAATATCAATTGTCTCTCTCAGGTTGAAATTTTCTGTGCCTGTGTCGGAAACACGAGTATTTAATTGACGTTTGATTTATACATCAATATGATTTTTCTGTCTCCCTCACTTGAGCACTTGTTCCATTTCTGCAATTATATGGTACGATCAATACGCCACTTATAACAACCGAATATTAAATGCTGAATTTATATAAGCGCAGATAAAAATCGATTTTGTCCCAAAGTGAAATTCAACTACCGGAGAAATTATACAAAATATGATTAATTAATTTACTGGTCGTATCGTTGGTCGAAACTGCTGCCACAAGCGTCCTCGATATTAATTATTCCAACGAGGGTTATTACAGCGGAAGTAGTTTTATTTGTTGTTACCATGCGCGATAAGCTGCACCACGCTATGAAATTCGAGCCCAACGAAATTTCAGCGGAGCAACGAGCTGCGCAGCGAGCAAAAAGCCCGATGTGGCGATCGCCCTAGATTTTGTGTGCGTACATTGTAAGCGAAATTTAATAGAAATTCGTTTGAAGCACCACCGAGTGCAATTAACCAATACCGACAATGCAAGGGAGAGAAAATTCGCGCTAGGATCGAGATAATTTTATTTCTGATACGCGTGCGTTCCCTCTCATTGTTACGTTACAAATGATATTACAATTCGCAATCTCGCAATATAATGTAACACATTCAAATATTAGCAGCTGCATGTACAATGTTGGTTTACACGCATATTAAATGTAATATATACGACTATATAATGCGGTACAAAATTTCAAATCAATCTTAAAGTCACAAATTGTGTAACAATCATAATACGTTTTATGTTTTTCTTTTTTTCTCACACATATTTTATTTCAGAGATTTACAAAAAAAAACGTAGTTGACATTATATTTAATTACATTTTCTACATGACAATACATATGTGCATTATGTAGAAACAGAATATAAAAAGATTTCCGGAAATCGCGTGTAAAAAAGCCAAAAGTTTTATTTCTCATTAAAGAGTTAAACTTTTGAAATATTCCTCACGCTAGATTTCAAACTTCCAGGCACAAATAAAAGATGATAATGGAAGGCCACTGATTTGACTAACTTGTTATTTCCGGAAAGCCAATGAAATTTGAACTTGATACGCGGTGACGTAGAAATAGACGATAAGAATGAAATATAAGAGAGATGATATTAAATAAAATTTTAATTTTTTTTTAACCTTTTTTAACCTTTAATTACCGCGCTAGCTAATTTTTCAACTTATAAATAACAATTGCCTATTTTTGTTTACTTTATTCTGAAACGCGATATGCATCACGTATATCGTATCGTACATAAAGATAATACAGATAAAATTTTGAATAAAATATAAAATTGGATGTAATTATGTAAACATTTCTCTTATTATGTTTACATAATTCAAAATTTAATAATTAAATTTCTCTTGTTAATTAAAAAAACACAAGGCAAATAACTTTTTAATTTTTGTTAATTAAAAATTTATTTTTTTTTAAGATTAATTTAAAGCGTCAGTCTTTCGCATATGAAAAACATTTTATACATGTAATTAGTGCTTTAATAATGACGTTTAGCAAAAATATTATGAAGTAATTGTAGTAAAAACAAAAATTTTTAATATCGTACATTCGATATCAGTAGTACAAGTATTAATATAGCACGACGTTAGTAAGAAATAGATATAAAATACCATTGGATGTTATTCGAAAATGTATATATTTAAAGGAAGTGAAAGTAGAAAATTATGAATTATAAAATAAAAAAACGATGATGCACGAATTTTATTAATTTTATTTTTTATTATTGCACAATATTCAGAAGAGAGACAATTTTTTTTCTTTGATAAACTGTGATTGCACAGCCGAACGAGCTTGTATAAGACAATTAATTAATTATATATTTCGCCTGAAAAGCGTTTAAAAATCATCTCAAAGCGGTTCAATAATGTAAAATCAAAATTGAAAGCGGTTTCTCGTTCTCGGGATTAGCGCCAATTGTATATTCTATATGTAAATTTTAACGTCAACCATTATAATACATTATGGTAATCGACTGTATCGAAATTTGATTGATAGCATGATTTAATACGCGAACTATTCGTCCATTGTACAATGCTGTAATAACATACCACAATATAATATACAGAATGCGTTCTAAATTTCACACGCATTTGATCTACATATAGAATTTTATTTAATTTACAATAGATAAATATATATACATGGAAAGAACAATTTTGCTGAATCCAGATCTGAAAATAATTTTTGTTCAATAATCAAAATTATTTTATGCGAAAGTCAAAATGATTGCTAGGATATCAAAACGTTTTTTATAGCAATACTTATCAGTTTTAACATTCCAACAAATTATTTTGATAATTCAATAAAAAATTATTTTCAGATCTGTTTTTAGCAAAATTTTTAGATCTTTCAACAAAATCGTTCTTTCCGTGTATAAATTAAGCGACATCGTAATCTGAAGATTTGCATTTATCTAAATATTTTCTCCAAGTAAGTCTGCAATTAGAATTTTGCTAATTTACTTTCACTTAAAATAATAAAATTTTTTAAAATCTCTTTATACATATTTCTGAAGTTCAATAATTTGTAAAAATTTCGTGTTTGAAATTTTCGAACACTTATTGATATGCTACGATTATTATAATACTTAGACATTTTTGCCACAAAAAATTAATTGCAATTTTGTAAAAGAATCTACAAACAAGAGGAAATATTATTATAAAAATATAATTTACAATAGGAAATCTTTCTTTTATAAATCCCTGTGCGGAACATTTAGGCTTCCCTTATTTGCCCCTGCAATTCAAAATGTACTCCGTTAAATACATTAAGCGCCTTAGAGCGTCTGAATATAATCCTGCATCGGAATGAATTGGAATTTATTCTGAAATGAGAGCGAGCGGAACTTTTTGTGGAAAACATCTTGAGTAGAGACGGAGCAAAAGGAAGATTTGCGCACGCTGCTCGGGGTCTAGCTGGCTAGAAAAATCATACGAGCTCAGAGTACAGACGGATGTTCCCCCTTTTGAGATCTTGTTACAGGGAATACGTCCGCAAGCGGTTCGTTAGTCGCGCTACCGCGGGTAACTATTACTTTACGTAGATCTTACGCGCGTAAGAACTCAATGAGAGAGCGAGGCTCCTCGTGTGCGTGTAAGAACCCATTGCGAAAGCACGGAACGTTTAAAAATGATTTTGATCAGACGTACGCGTGTAAAAATTATAAACCGGTGATCGATGAATCTCTATGTACAATTACAAATTAAAACTTGAAATATGAATGTTTTTAGACACAGTAAAAACTGCATATATATATACGTTAAAAAGATATTGTTATGCTCATTTATTCTATCTGCTGGCTAAATTGTACTTATTCGGAAGACGCAGATGGATGTTTCTTCTTTTAAAATTTCATTACAATGAGTATACGCCTGTAAACAGTTGCATTACTACGAGTAGCTACTGCTTTACATTATTAGACGTTACACACATAAGAACTCAATATTAAGAGAGGCTCCTTACACGCGTAAGAACCCAATTCAAACGCGTGGAATGTTTAAAAACTTTTGAACGGATGTATGCATAAGAAAATTATATCGGATGAGCAAACGTGTAACAAATTGAAACTCGAAATGTGAACGTTTTAGACGCGGTAAAAAAACTACATGTTAAAAAGATTTTGTTGCGCGCGCTATTCGGTCCAGCTGGTTTAGAAAAGTCATACGAGCCCGGAACGCAGACGGATTTCTTCTTTCGAGATCTTATTACAAGGAGTACGTCCGCAAGCAGTTCGTTAGTCGCGCTACTACGAGTGACTACTTATTTTACGTAGATCTCTTACGTGCACAAGAACGTAATACTAGGAGAACAGTGTTTTCTACACGCGTAAGAATTCAATGCCAAAGCGTGAAACATTTAAAAATTTTTAATTGGACGCATACATAAAAAAAAATTATATAAGTAAATAAGTCGAATAAGCAAATATAATCGATTAAAACTTAAAATATGAATGTTTTCTCAGGCGCAGCTTGAAAACTATGTTATAAGAATAAAAACAGATAATATGAAATTTTTACATCGGAGTAAATTAACATTACCGATGTAAATGTATGTTGTAAAACTTTTAATTTATGTAGAACTCTTAAGAGACATATTAGCTATAACGTCCAATTAGTGAAAGTTTTCAAAATTTAAGTCCAACTTCAGTATTAACAAAAAAGTAATAAGTGTGAAATTAAGGGAGATTAAAAGAATGGAATGTAATAGGGAATACAAGTCAAATTTCATTTATAATAAATTTACAATAAATACAGTTGTATAACACAGTAAATAAAATAAATAAACTTGTTTATTTATTCAAACTGATCAAAATACAGTTAAATTAATATTTTTACTGTATTGCAATTAGAAAATAGAATTTATTATTGTACGTGGACAATAAAGAATATAAGATTAATTTCAAATTATTATGTAAAATAAACATAAACATAAAAATACAAAACGTTATAATATATTTCAAGTATTTTCTATCTTAAAAGTATTTCATATTACCTATCTATCTTAATATGACAAACAATTAAGTTCTTTCCATGTCAATAAAAAAATCGACAATGACAATTGTATGACATAAACAGTATAATATTATAACATTATTGAAAGCATCTATGGAATATAATCATTACTGAATTTACTTTAAATTTGTAATACAATATATTATCTGTGATATCTCCAGAGACAATAAAAATAAATGAATAAATGCTTTTATGTATATAAGAAAATTATTGTCACATTGGGTTCATTATATCACGTTTCATTATATCAACAATTATAACAATTTTCAATGGTTAGCATAAGAATGCAGTGCTTTGCTTAAAAAATAAACCCCTATGTTAGTAGCCTAATAAATACTTGCCATGTTACCTGACATAACTATTTTTCCGATTATTTCTACAGGTTCCCATGAATTTACTGTTTTACTCGAAGTCGTAAAAGTATTCACAAAATCGTAAAAAGTAGAAGCACCTTTTTACGAAAGAATTATTCTAATGAGATATGAAATAATTGATTATCCAAAGAAGTTGTACTTTATAAAAGCGTTCTGTAAAATTAAGTTCTCGGAACGTGATATTTTACAAGAAACACGAACCAATGTAAGATAATTTAAATTATATTAGTCACAGAGAATCGCGCGACGTGCGAATCCATCTCGAATCGCGCCTTAATCCGAGTAAATCGAGAACGCCGCGAATCGCGCTTCACGCGGAGTTTGGCATAAAAATCCGTCTGAAAAATGCAACACGGAGAACTTGTTCCACGCTACAGCCGGAGAAAGAATGCATCCGCGAACTCACAGACTGACGCGCCACGTTCATTATGGAAAGCAGCGCGGCATCGACCGTGGGACGCAACGCGGCGGTGAGATAAAAGCATAGGTATGCACTCACGCCTTATGTACCATCTGCGCGCGCAAGCAGGATGCGCCAAATTCACGTTTCTTTTAACGAGATAGATTCTTTGATATTTCGAGTTGAGACCTTCCATGGAACAAAGCCATCTGGTCGTCAATGGTCGAATTCTTTTTATAATTCTCGATATCAAACTTGCTATATAGTTATAATTCGTTGAAAATTATTTGTACTTAACATTTGTAACGGTATATACATATATTTCCATCCACATTTCATGTCAAAGCCCTATTCTATGTTTCTTAATTATTGATAAATTATAATTAGTGCGCTAATCAAAATATTGTAAAATTAAAATACACTTAGGTATATAATAATAATATAATAATAACTCCGGTATATATGCTGCGCGAGGATTTATGCCGCAGAAGTCAGAAAAAATAGAAGAAGTGAAAGTAATTTTCTCGCAACCACTCTGTTGCATACCTTTATGTTATATTAGTATTGTGATATGATTTAAGTTTTTTACTGTTAATATTCGTAAAATTACTGTATGTTAAATCGACATATCATTGTAATAAGTAGTGCAACCATAAGTAATAATCTACATAAAATGATTATTGTAGGAAATATAAAAGACTTTGTGGTTATTTCGTGGTGCATAAGTAGAGGAATTGTAAAGGATAGAGTATAGCAAAATACAAGTGCTTAGCTCTTTAGATTATTTGTATATTTGTTGAGTCATTCATTTTACCCGTGAGTGGCCGTATAACCCACCTATATTTTTATACGATAAAAATGCAAAGGTTTAAAGAATTTGTTTTAATACAAAAATTAAATATTTTGGATTCCTAATATTTTTTTTAGTACTAGACAGTCTAAAGTTTTTACTGGTATAATTCATTTATCTTAACTATAATTAATAATACCTGATAAATTAAGTTTTTAATAGGTGCGGTGTATATATCGGAATTACCCTAATATCAATTGCGTAATTTTTCAAGTTATTTTTTCTTGTACACCTATATTCTTGAAAATAATTAACTCGTAAAACTTCTTAAGAACCGCCTGCGATTTTAATTTTTCGTAACGAACATTTATTTTAAATTAGGTTAAAGAGGACGCGTGAGAAGACGTGGATCAACCTGCATTACGGTCACTGTCGTGTGAAGCGTAACGTACTCGACCGCAGACGTGCTCGAAATGGCAATGTAACGAGCGTAATAAATCTCATGTCACGCGCGAACTCCGATACTATGATAAGAGCCACCACGGCGACGCGTAAGGCGACTTAAATATTTCACCGCTGAAATATTTCCGCCCAATTTGCATCGGCCACGAGGTCCGTGCGCTCCTACATGTCCGCGTCGTGCTCTGTGAATACGTAATTTCGGCGACGACGCTCTACCCCTTTTCCGCAAAGGATCTCTTGATCGCTTCCCGAAACTCTTGCGGCAGCATATCTCGTTGCGGATCGATTCCTCGGAATGAAAAATGGATTTCGGAACAAACGGAACTTCGAGAGATTGGCAGAATTGATTGTACAACAACTGAAAAGTTGATTCAGTTGGGTGTCATGAGTAAAAAATTACCTTTCTTGAAGGATATCATTATTTTTGCCATTTCACCAATGAATCTGCAGCTGTCGTTATAAATACAAAATTGCACTGATTCAAGAATACGTAACTGCATAGTTTCAACAAATACAGATGCATAGTAAATATTTATGCTAAATTGTAATGTATAAACCGTATAAACCAATACTAAAATAATGATAATTAAGCGATAAATACATAATTAGATAATGTATGTGTTTATACAAATGAGATAATTTATTAATATGCGGTGGCTTTCAATATACGATCATGCAACTTGATTTACCACAATCCTGGATTTCGCTATTTAGATAAAAACATCTTAAATAAATTTATTGATAATCCAGTGAAAAGATATTTTTATCGATTTGCTAAACAAATTTAATTTTAATATTAAATCTTTAGCTATTCTAAAAACCAATATATAAGTAGATATATTTCATTTTTTTCTTATTCATACGATTTTTCTTTGGGATATATTATCTCGTGTTTAACAATAGCAATATTTAAAAAAAAGTTGAAAAAGTTTTTAGTTTTAAAGCTGTCTAAAACAGAAAAACAAAATATGAAAATAGTTTCTGAATTAAATGAATTATAACAATAAGAGACCGAAAATTGCTAGAAACAAAATAATTTTATTTTTATTTGAAAAATGCCTTCAATGATCAAAGCTTGGTGTCCAGTAATAATATTTCTGTGTAAATTCTAAATCGATTTTTTAATTATTTAAACGACGTGCCAACATTACTGTCGAACTTGCAAACGCAATTATAAACTGAAGCTAAAATAGTAAAATCATAAATTAAATTGATGTTTAATGTAATATTAATGGCACTAATTAACATTTTAAAACACTGCAAAGTACTTTATTATGAAAAATTGAGTTGAAGGCATTTCTCTTCTCAATTGTGTTATTCATTTAACGATGATTTGTCTTGTTTAACTTGTTATTAATTTTATTTTTCTTCCATTTTTTTGATAATACATACTATACGTCTATATCAAATATTATATTACAGTGGAACAAAATTAATATACACACAGTATTTCACAGCAATATTGATTCAAAGGAACGCAAATGTGTGTCGCTGCACTTCGCCAGCTTGCGGATATTAATTTTGAACGGGAATGCATTACTCAATAAAAATGTCGAAATATATTTTCGGAGGATCCAGCTATTTCCGTACCGACGTCAGATCCGATCGCGGCCGTCGATTATCGTCGGAAACTGGTGAAATTATCGGGCACGCAAACGCTCGCCACGGAACGCTCAGATATTTTACAAGCATCGCAAGCTGTAATTTACATTGTGCCCCCACACTGGATGTAATTTAAACATCGATCCGGCCGCGATACATTACCGTGAGCAAAATACACAACGGGCGAACGAGATTTTGGCGTTCGCCGTATGTGGCGAGCGTGGTGCGTTATTCATAGGGTACACCCTCCTGATTGGGGCCGGTTCGCCGCCACGTGCGAATACACGACGGACACGTTGGGGCGTAGTTGTCGCGATCGAAGTCACGAAGTCCCGCGATTATGGGAGATGCATGGGTATACAGCCAACTGACCAGTATTTCGCGCGAACACCGACCGATTTATTCCCTTTCCCGGGGAAACTGGGCGGCAGGCAGAGCCAGGGTGGGCAGTACCTATATACAGAAATTGGATCGTCGCGTAAATTGCATCGGTCTCGTTAAACCGATAATGATTTCGCATTACACGCGGAGAACATTTTAAAAAACGCTGTTTTATGCAGCCAACGCCTCCCAAGTTCGTTACAAAGCTATCGTGAATTTGCAATAAACCATGTGAAATATAGATTGCTCGGTTATATAATAAAGCCATTACCTCAGCCCTCAAATATCCATAAATAAACAAATTTTCAATTATGACGGTTTTAATCGTATCCATCGCATACCATAAATTGCTTCTAAAACTGGTATAAATTTTAATAAAGCAATCGCGCTTTATTGCTGCTGTTTTTCTAAAATATCACTTTACTTTTAATAGACGTTTTGATTGTATATATCGTATGCAGGGGTTCTAATCTAAATGAATTTGATAAAATTACAAATTGTAGAAAGAAAAATTCAGAACGATATGTGTCCATTGCAATTCATCTACCAAACACAAACTTGCTTTTGTAGCGCTTAAGGGTGATGTGAAAGTATTAACAATTCAGAAAGTCAACCTACACACCCATAGCAAGGTACATTTGTCATTCCATATCGTATTACAGCGCCGAGTTTAAACAAACGCTGTTTGTTCAACCTAATTTAACTTGTGCCTGGATGTTACATTTTTGCGAATTTCAAGAGCGAGATACTGTCTCTGAAATATGTACATAATACCAAAATTAGTATATCCTGTATCAATAATCCATTTTTCCATTTTACACCAAGCATGCAAACGGTCGACTCGTCGAAATATTTATTCCGTTATTTTCTGCGAAATTACAGAGGAAGCACTCATCAACACTCGCTGATCTATATATCGCTAGAGATAAGAGTCTAACTTGCTAAATTCAGTAAATCTTTAATTCGGCAAAAACTTATAGTATATAATCACCGTATTATTAATGAGTGCGATCTGGCAATTCGCCAGCAGCGGTTGTCCGCGCTTCCTGTGACAATACGAGGCTGTTAGCATCGCAAATGGACAAGTAACGGGGGGTCGATAACCGTATCATCATCTCTGTTAACAGGTAAAAAAAAATGATCAAAAATGATGCACGATGGTATCGTTGAAAAATCTGCACGTTACTTTTTTTTACGCGAATTCGTACCGCGTAAAATAACGAGCAACGGTATGAATAAAACTGCAGCGATCCGACGTTCTAAACTGTAAGTTACTACCTGCAAAATCGCAGTTACGCACGCGTCTAGCACTTGTAATAAATTTCATGGACGAGTTGATTTTGGAAAGTGGAATAAGATAAGTTTGGAATATCTTCCTCACTAAAGTAGGTACATTGCACTAATTTCTACTCGCATCCTACTTAACTGTGCTTCCAAGTTAGAACTACAACACTTTGAGAGTAATCAGCTCATATTAATGTTGTACATTTAGAATATTCGATTTTAACATCGCTAAGCTATATAGAAGCATGCAGCGTGACTGTCATAAAAATACGACAAACAGCAAAAATAGCTAAATCATAAACGTAGAATGCATAAAATCGGAAAATTAGTAGAATATTATCGTCATTGTTTATAGAAATCGCTCATATAAAAAGATATGAATGCATTGATTAATATTAATTACATTTATAAAAATATGACATTAAAGTGAAATTAATAATATTGTCAGCCATATTTTGAAAAATTATATATATAAAAATTAGGTTTTTTTTAATTTGAAGAAATTGAGGTTTGTATAATGAATAATCGTAAATAGCTCAATAATGCCTTTGCGAGCCGACACGGATGTTGGTGTGTAATAATTTTTACTGTCATACAATAAAAATTTTTACAACAGTATAAATTACTGTTACAATAAAAATTATTACACACCAACATCCGTGTCGACTCGCAAAAGTATTATTGAGCAATTTGGTTTTTGCTTTATTTTGCTGCCATTTTAATATGTGTATCCTAATATATTAATTATACACCACACCTGGTATGACATAGTCAATCTTTTACCTTTTTATAACTTTTGTAAAAATTAACATGTTTTGTATGTTCTTTATATTTGATAAGATAAACATTTAGGAAGATATTTTAATATAAGTAAATTATTAAAATAAGTTGTTAATAATAAAAGAATTATAACTATGGTATAAGCATACGACATAATAAATATACAGATTGCGTATTGCAATGAACACTATCGGTTTAGAAAGAGCGAAGTAATTCTCTGCGTCACTTCTCTGTGTATCAGTAGAGAGGATAATAACATTTTAGATTAAAGAAAGATTCGATGAGTTTCAACGCATTGCATCCTCTTTTGAAGAACAGATGCTAAAATCAGACGATAAAAAATGCCCAGTCTATACTTGTTATGTTTACAATTATAAACAGTAAAATAAATAGAAAAAATGAAAGAGTTTTGAAAAAGACTATCTTTTATTTAAAACAGTCGGATATACCATATTTAAAGAGGCATTCTGAGGATTAAGTATATGTGTATATGTAAGGAAAGGAGAAGAAAATAGTGACAGAGAGCAAATAGTGTCACTTTAAATTTCTCCTCTTTCTCGCGTTTATTTTATCACTACTCGTTAATATAATAGAAAGCAGTCTCAAGCATCTAATCATCTTCTGAAAAAGCAGTAAAAATCGAAAGCCAAATATAGCTAGCGGAGAAGTTTAAAATTATGCATTTGTGAAATAAGGTAAAATCTGGATTTTTTTTGTTATTTGAAATTATATTTTCTTAATTACTGAATCGTTGAATAAGATCTAACCTATTCTATGTTATACGATACCTTTTTTACCCTATTTTGATATAATTCCTATG
>NW_012026823.1:27831-38746 GCF_000956235.1 Wasmannia auropunctata | reverse complement strand
GTGCTCTTCCGATCTATCTAATCAAAATGTCAAAAGAAAGATCGATTAGGAGTTAAGAATTATGTATTTTGTAATTCCATAGGGTGTCACTATTTACCCATATAGAGTGGGACAAATAGTGACAAATGTAGGTTTCAGTTTTTATGAAAATCTAGCCTGTATACATGACTAATGGAAACTGTAATTAAGTTTTTTGTATATTTAAAAGTGGAAAGTACTCTTTTAGTGAAAACTCATATCTTATAAACTTGAAATTAGCTTGTAGGAGAGAAAGAAAAAAATTTGTTACTACTTGCCCCCTCTTTCATTACGTTTTTTTTTATTTAAAAATGGAAAAGATAAAATTTCAAATTGCAAGTTTATATCTTGCATATTCGTTTCATAGAAAATTTAATAAAAACATTATTTTTATTTTATAAAAGATAAAACGTAAGGAAAGCTATAAAAATATTTTCTAGAAAATTAAAGAAAAAAAATAAAAGAAATGGTAAGATGTTCATAACTTAAAATACGTATTTTGTGATAAAAAATAATTGAAAGGAAATTGAATGTGCAGAATTCAACCGCGACAAAATTCGCAAAATAATTTTATCTGCCGAGATAGAAAATTCAGATGGTAGTCTAGAACACGTGACAGAACGCATTATAATTCCCCAACGGCTTGAGATTATTTGGGTCGAGTATTATGCAGCTGGATGTTTGGTTCTTTTGCCAGAAGTGCAGCGAAGGAAGTCTCGAAAATGGCCGGTAATATAAAGTCTTGAAATTCGCGTGTTTGCAAAAGGGAACGAAGTGAAATGGGAGACAGACGATGGTATGCGGAACCGCAGCGGAGATTTCCTGTTGAAAAATATACAGTCACTCTCTTTCATGGCGAATTTAGATTATCGGAAAAAGCGCGGCTGCGAAGTGAAATCTCGCGAAAGTATCTCCAGCTTCGTCTTCGATTCGGCCATTGGAGACCGTCGCGACTGTGTGATACTTGTTTTCCCAGTTAAAAGCCTGGACTATAGAGGAGCCATTGCGCGGCAAAACTAGTCTCTTACAAGCTGCTCTCACAAGAGACACTCCGTCGCATCATAATACAATGTATTATAGAAAGAACGCGCGACAGAGAAGGCTTATTTTAAAACGGAAATATATAGTTACGCTTTGTTATAAATTTTTGTTACATCCCGGGGGGCCATTAGAAATTATATATAATGTAATATGATATAACATACGGTATTAAATTCTCTTTTAAAAGATACATTAAAATAATCATGTGTGACATTTGTGCTCTTAAAACGCTTAAATATGGTTTCTCTAGCTGGATAATTGTAGCGTTAACAGTTATTTTTAACAAGTCAATATTAATAAGTTTAGCATTCGTAAATGGCTTAACCCTCTCGTGCCTATAGTGGCACATATATGTGTCAAGCTTTCAAAAATTCATATCTTTTACAAAAATAAAGACAATAACTTCTTCCTGGACTTATTTTAAAGATAAAAAATAGGGCTCTTCACAAAAAAATCAACACCATTGGAAGTTTCATCTTTTGATCTTGTTAAAAATTCGTAAAATGAAGTAAAAATGAAAAATGTATACATCTTCTACAATAATTAAGATAGCTAGTTCTTTCTGGACTCATTTTGAAGGTCAACGTGAGAACTATAATATATTAGAAAATCGTTTATTTATAATTTCAAAATAGCTGATTTAGTATGGCGGATCAAAATGTAAATTTCTTTGGATTTGAATGAAATTCAAATTTCAGAGATTTTTTAAGTCGCTGATTATGAATCTGAAATAAATAATTAAAATTTGTAATTTTCTTAAATAAAACTATATACTTGGAGTCTTGAGGCAACTTACTTAAATCCCAAAAAATTTATATTTTGGTCCGCCATATTGGATTTGCCATTTTGAATTTTACAGATTCATAATCAGCGGTCCTAAAAAATTCTAATAATTTATTCTAATAATATATTTAATTCCTATCTAGTAAGATATGAATTAGATGCTAATTATTCCAAGAAAAATGTCAGGCATGAAAGGATTAAGAAAAGATTAATATAACCAATAATAAGATGTAAAAGCGTTCATAGAGACACTACCGTGACAATAACCAACAACTTATTTCTGGTATAACGAAGTCCTCCGCAGAAAGAACGCGGAAAGAAATGTAACGATAATGGCAGTGCGTGTTGATCGCGCGGATAACTATGGTATTTTACGATGTTCCATGTCCGCGGTATAATGGTAGTGCCTACATGAAGCTCGCTTATTCGACTCGCCTGCGATTTACAGTTAACGCCGACGATACGTCATCGGCAACATATTGTCAAAACTCAAATATTGTCAGAATTCGAAATTCTAACGGAATTCGAAACGCGAAAACATGAATGTCCGCGCGCGAATTCTTCTTGTGATGTCCCGTTGTATTTCGTCCCGATATGCAATTTGTTACTAACTGTGAATCGAGCAACGCACAGTTTTTGCGTTCACAAATCTACATATTTTTTTTCACGCCATCGCTTCGTAAATGCGCATATATCGTCACTTTCACGCATCTAATAAATATCGATAGCTATGTGTAAAAATTCGTTGACATTACAGGAATGTTAGTTACTCTTATAATGTAAACAAGTAAGAACAAACACATAATGCACACATTAAGCTTTTTTAAGTTTAAAAATAATATTTGACAATATTCTGGCTTTTAATCTCTTTTGTAAAATTTTGTTTTACATTTTAAGTTTTTTCCCTGCATGTTATAATGACAGATATTGACTATTTGATCGACTAGTACGAGCGCAAACTCTTTTTTATGCATACTATAATCGCATAACAATTAATGTGCACGATAATTGATTTAGTAATATTACGACGGAATTATTTTCAATACGATTTTCTCATTTGTTTACGTATCCAAACACTCAATTAAATCGTGTACATAATATACCAACAGATAAAGAAACTTAAATGAAAACTTTGTACGAGATAAAAATAACAAGCAATTGCATTCATTTATTTAATGCTGCTAACGTTCAGATTTCGTACTCAAGTTTCCTGATATTTTCATTTCATCATGCAATAGCATAATATTTGCCGTCGCACTGTACACCCCTATAATATATAACTTGAGATGTATTACTTACGTTTTACATAAATACTCGTAATGTGCTCATTAAATTACGCGTGTTATTACGTTAACGAGAGATGTTAATTCATCGCACTTGTTGCCTTCGTCGTGTGACGGCAATATTATCACGATCGACGTAGACGAAGGCCGAGAGTTAAATTACATCGTACGAAAGACGTAAAAGCGTTACGGCAGCTGTTAACCCGACTGTAATAATAACATAGCTCGTGATTGATTACCCGTGTTCCAGGCGTACGTCGATCTGGTGAAGGCCTGGGGCTGGAAGAGTTTCACCATTATCTACGAGAACAACGAGGGTCTCGTGCGATTGCAGGAACTTCTGAAAGCGCACGGACCCAGCGAATTTCCCATTACGGTTAGACAGCTGAGCGAGGGATCGGAGTATCGGTGAGTCTCGGTGTTCCATCCACCATCTCTTATTCTTTCACGGGGCGGGGGCGGTCTACAGCTTCCTTTTCCAAGGTAGCGAGGCATTAAGCCGCCGCGTGGACCCACGTCGATATTCCAACATTTCTCGTTCGTTATATACGAACGACCTACAGACTTATGTCCTACTTCGTATAATCTGTGATGCTCTCAGAGAAATTTAGTCCACCATAATTTCGCGGGCGTACTATTATTTTTGCCTTTTATCTTTGTTTTTTTTTGTTTTATTCTACTTTCGGAAGAAGACGTTCCCGAGTTCATGTTGAAAGGGAAGCAATAATATTATACAAATGAAAATACCGCATTAAGTCGGCTGTCGTCTCGCTAGTAGAATTTATTTTGTGAGTTGAGGTCAGAAACGCGGTTTATTTATTAGAGTACTTGAATTCCGAAATTCGCGCAAATATTCTTCTGAAATTCTTTTTGTTTCACCAAAATTTATAAATTTTAAAAAACTGATTGCATTCGTAAGCCACAAAACAGAAGAAGCTCGGTTATCTAATAACTTATATCAAATAATAAAACAGAAATAAGGATAATGGAAGCTATATAGCGCGGTAAGTAATGCGCAGAACAATTTAGTATAGTGTTAAAAATTCTTTAATTTAATACTTGTTGATCCATGGACGTTTCGATTTCAATCATCTTCAGCAATTGGAATAATGAACTTTTTTTTAAAGATTGAGGTTGTCGTAGGTCAAACATTATTTATCAAGATTAGAGTTATAAATAATAGATATTCGTTGATCTTTAACACAAGGAATCCTGTTTATAACAAGCTGAGTAACCGATAAACAAGCATAATGTAAAAATTCGGTGTCTGACTGTAGATTCAGACTATTTTTTTGTGCATTTGTGCAGCATCTCTGAAATTAAGTCCATTATTCCATCAACTACTGAAAATGATTCAAAATTGAATCGAAACGTCGATGGATCAACAAGTATTGAATTAAAGAATTTTTAACACTACTAAATTGTTTTGCGCTTTACTTACCGCGCTATAATTCCCATTAGCCTTATTTCTGTTTTATTATTTAACAATTTCAGGAGTTTTCTAATTTTATTTTAAGGGGGGAGCTTGGTTTAGCACGCTGAAAAATTAGGTGACTTTTTTGGAATTTTTTTTAGGAAACTATTCAACCAATCCTTTTGAACTTTATAAAGTAATTTTTTATACTTGAACTAACAAAAAAATATTTTGTTTGCCAGAAAAAAGTATTTATTATACAATATTATGTAATAGTAACATTTATTCGGCGGTGTTTGGCGGCGTGCAAGATAATTTAAAAATTATTCATTCGATTGACTTGGGCCTTTGCACACATTTGCACAAATACTTCCCTAATAACTTGAACCACAGTTTATAATAATATTATTTAATTAAACAATTTTTATTGCTTAATAAATACGAAAAATTTTTTACCAAAATTGCTACTTTTTTTTCCAAGTGTCGCAATTTTCACAATTTTGCATTATTTTCTTTAAAAATATGTTCAGTTAATGCGTAAACTCTTAATAAACAATAATCTTTTTGGATTTTTTATTTCAGACAAATACAAGCGACGCTACATTGCACCCCGACGCGCCGAATAAAAAGTTATTATTACTTGCATAATAAATACATTTTTCTAGCAAAAAAAATTTTTTTGTTAGTTCAATAGTATAAGAAATTACCCTATAAAGTTCAAAAGGATTAGTTGTATAGTTTCCTAAAAAAAAAATTCTAAGTCACCTAATTTTTCAGCGTGCTAAACCAGGCTCTCCCCCCCTTAACTTATATCAGTTTATGTTTTCTTTTTTCTCTAAGTAATCGTATAAGCCAAATATATGAATGATATTCTCCGATTTACTTTCTTGCACTTGAAAGCAAATGTAAAAAGATCTTCTTACCATATATTTCTAAGATATTTAACATATTTTCATAGTGCGAGCAGAAAAGATTCTAATTCAAATTCATTAATCCTTGTAGAGTTGTACTTTTTCATAGACGTTTACAAAGAAACTTAGGGCTTTCTTTCTCTTGATTGGTTTCGAACCTTAGCGCCCGATGCATCTCGCACAGCGGAAATTGTCTTGATCGATCCGCTCTCGTCTTTGCAAACGCGTAGATCTTCGCCAAAGTCGGGACGGTCTCAGAGGGGCTTCCCGTCGCTCGCGATCAATATTGTCGTCGCATTAACGGCGAGCCCAAACATCAGTCGCGTCGCACGTGGTGCACCGTATGACTGCGCGCCGGGAATGGCCCATTAAGATTGAAACATCGTGTCGGCGTGTAACGCGCTGACTGCAACGATGATCTTAGGCAAAGTCGCGTCGCGACGCGCCGTGGACGTGTTGTTATCGATCGTCAGACTGCGCCGCCGTTAGGAAACTGTGTCAACTATGGGGACACATCCAATGGGCGAATTCTCCCTCCTGCGTCCTATTTTCCGCTGATAACCCGTTTGCTTCGCTTATCCTTCCGGCGATGAGGGCGCCGGAACTATAGTTGCCCCTCCCCCCCTCCCCAAGAAGCGTCACGCGATTACAGCGCTCCTCGCTAAGCCCTTTAATTAAAATTCTGTTAAAGTACAATTGGAATAAAGTAAGAAGTAAAATTTATCCTTATCTCTTTGCATTTATAAGAGTTTTAATTGACAAAAATTTACAGATTTTAACCACTTACTGATTGAAAAATTATTATAATACTCAATATCTTCATCAAGAAGGAATCAAGAACGTGACTAAATGACTCGTAGACGAAAAAGAGGAGTTTATTTTACACATTTTTTATTCTTGCAGTTTCTATAAGAAAATATATATTAACAGAGCGGTAGCTAAAAATAAAATGACTGTTTGGAACGTCTTTCTTGCTACTCTTCTTTCAAGAGCCAGTACATTTGCTCATTTAGAGTATTGTTTTCATCTTGACCTCTGAAACAGGTTGAAGAAATATATATTTATGTCCCCTGCATCGCGCCGTATTATTCGTTCTGCGGAAAAAGTTTCTCGTAAATTGCATTATTCATAGAAACGATCCGAGACGGTGACTTATTGCTGCCGCCCTACGGCTAGAAGGGTAAAACGATAGGGATTTGAATAAATTCGGTTAGATTTGCCTCTGGACGTGCAACGTATCCTATCTTAAAATTCATCGCTTGCGCTACATTCTCCTTGTTCCAGCAAAGCGACCAATTTACAAAACTTCTGCCGGATCGCACCGCATGCGATGCAATGTGTCGCACGAGCAGCGCACGCTTCTTCTCCTCTCGGTAGAATGAAGTAGTTTTAGAATTTCTATAAGGAAGGATTTATAATTTGTTAAAAATTTTACTTTAATTCATTTTTGAAATTTTACAGTTAATCTGAAAGTAATTTTATCAATCATATAAATTTAGATAGAAGAAATAGGCTCCAAGGAATAAATCAAATATAGCAAAGTAATAAGAACCGACACGGGTATTGATGTGTGAAATTCTTATTGTTACAATATCCAACCACACACGATCTGCACGCCGGTTTGTTGGTCTTGAAACACAACTTTTTGCATGAATCCGCAAACTTGTGATTAATTAAATTGACGAACAATTTAATATCTTTCGATGCTAATATGCATCTATAAGATTCTTTACAGGTTTGGGGGGAGAATAATCTTATAGATGCATATTAGCATCAAAAGATATTAAATTGTTCGTCAAATTAATTAATTACGAGCTTCATGCAAAGTTGTGTTTGAAGACCGACAAATCATGCGGTACGCAGATCATGTGTGGTTGGATATTATAACAGAATTTCACACATTAACACTCATGTCGGCTCTCATAGGCAATTACTTCACTATACTTATCAATCATATTACAAAAAAATTTTTACCGCTATGTGACTTCAAGTTGATCAAACTATGGCGATCATCCATGACCGAAATTATTACAATTTTTTAAAACTTATAGAAAATTTAATGTAAAATGTTAAATTCCATAAATAGATAGATGATAATGTAAAATAAAAAGTAAACAATTTAATATACTCTCCATATGCATAATCTTATTTAATCATTATAATACTACAGTGTTTTATATATGCTTATGATGATTCTACTGTGGCTTATGACTTACTACATAGTAAGACGTATAAATCTGGGCAGATAATGTATTAAACGTTTTTATCAGTATAATATGGTGAACAATAAGTTTCAAGAGAATAATTAAAAATAATGAAACTAAAATCGGGAGCGTCTTCTGCGATCACGGCTGGATTTTAGATGCCTAACGAATTCTATATGAATTTTCTTTAACTCGCATGTACAGCCGTTAAACTGCGCGCCGATTAAATGTTCGGACTTGCAACGCAATAATTAGCTGAGGTTGGAATAAAGATATTATATTGATCTTTCTAATCAACCGACGCTTATAAGCATCTTAAAATACTGAAAAGAACTTATTGCAAAAAATATTACCACATTATCCTGGCTTGGGTAATATTTTTTGCAATAAGTTCTTTTCAATATTTTAAGATGCTTATAAGCGTCGGTTAATTAGAAAAATCAATATAATATCTTTATTCCAGTCTCGGCTAATGATTGCGTTGCAAGTCCGAACATTTAATCAGCGCGCAGTTTAACGGCTGTTTACATGGAGTTAAGAAAATTTATACAGAATTCGTTATGGTATCTAAGATGCCAATGACCGCAGAAGGCGCTCTCATATTTAGTTGTGTTATTTACATACGCGCGGTCTTATTCAAATTTCACGCAAAAAAATGATTTGGTAATAGTAGCTAAATTTCAATAGCTGAATCTAACTTAGCTATAAGAGCTACCACCTTAATGTCATTGCTAAGTTCTAGCTATTATATAGATAAAAAACATTCACTGTGATAAAAAATGTATTAACACTATTAACTGCAATTAAAATTATATACCATATTAGTACAGGCAGCTAAAAAGATGTGTACATAAATATCTTATCATGCACACATTTAGCACACAGAGTTTACAGCACTAAGTTTACAGCTAAGTTTATAGCTACGCGCGAAAATTTGATTTGTAATTGTTTTTGCAATGTGGCATTGCCATATGCACATCTACAACGCATTTAGCATTTATATTTTGCTGCAGTATATAAGTTATATACTGCAAATATTATTACTCTTTTGCAAAGATAAAATAGCATAGTAGATTCGGCTAAATATCATTTGATTTTAGCAGCAAATATTTTTTGTTGCAACATCTATATTTTAACTTTCAAATGGTACAAGAGTGCGAATATTTCGCACCGCGAAAATGAAAATTTTCGAATTGCTGACATTTGCACAAAGATATCTGTCGCGGCTATTCACCGGTTAGTCGCGGCACCAATGTTCCATTAGTGGGTGCTCGAAAGAAGTGTACCATTTGAAGGTTAATAACTTGAACTTCGGCAGCAACGACATTAGCTATCCCTATTTCAACGGCACATCTTAGCTGCCATAGCTATATTTCACCTTCATTGGCATAATCCTTTTTCTGCGTGATATAATCATTATAAAAATAATGATTTTTAATAATATATATTACTTCTCTCAATTGCAATATACTGTTGACACGTTTGAGAAACTCGATATCGTGTCTTCTCTAGATGTTGAAAGATTAACTTCGATGCGCCCTGACACCCGTGCAGTTATTCCCCGACGTGAACGAAGGAAATGAACGATGCTCGCAGAGCGTAACGCGGCCGCGAGGCGGAAATGAAGTCGTATCTTATCTCGGTCCCACTCCCTACAACCACTCACCGAGATTCGCAAAGTGAATAATTCCCCGACCATTTATTTCGGCGTTCCGCTTTAGCGCGAGCGCTCGCGGTATGGACAAAAGGAGGAGAGAGCGAATGAAGTCCGTATATAGAAACAAGGATCACCGGCGGCGAAATAAAACCGTACTCTCGTATTTTTCGAGGCGAGCAGACGCAAAGGAAAAGAAGAAGCGCCATTAAAGTTCGAAACTGAACTTTCTCCGAGGCTGGAAAAATCCGTGAAAATCGATGAAAATATTGGGACAATTCCCATCAAGATTTATGCGGCTGAGGAGATGTTTGGCAAGAGAAAATCGCGATATATATACATATAGAAGCGCGTAGCGCGCTTTGATAAGATAATCGTGCTTAAATTGTAATTTTCAGTGAACTCGAGTATGACTATCTTACTTGGTAAGCCCGATACATGGATATAGTTCTCAAAGCGGCGAGGAGATAAGAACGCGCGACTATATACTCGACGCATATAGTGTATAGTCACAGTGATTTCTGTTGGAACTCGCATAAGCGAGAGGGATTATCTCTGAAGCTGTGACTTTCGAAGCGGACGGACACCTGGAAGTGCTTAGCTTTCGCGAAAGGGATTCTGTAAGAGAAACGGCTCACGAGCGGATCGACACGATCGCGCTTTATCGTGGAGAACACTTTGAACGGCTAAGAGAAAAGGGAACTGACACGGAAAATCGCGAACAGAAAAGATATATACGTGAGTTTTACTGGCGATACAGCTTCGCGGTTAAACAGCTTATCCGCGCAAACAGATACCCCTGCATTACGCAGTGCGCGTGTCCGACAGTGATATAAAACTTTATCTCCGGTGAGCATAGTCGCGAAGCGCGAGATGATCGCTTCGCAATTTCTTTCGCGTTGATTTTCGCAATTGGCACTTCATCTCTATGCAACAAGTGCCACGGTCGAAAGTATAGAGTAACCAAGAAATCATCATCATTTATTTTGATAATTATATAATGTCATATAATTATCAAAATAAATAAAAATTTAACTTAAATAATGTACATTTCACACTATTTGGCAATCTCAACGAAATGAAGCGCGTGTGCGCAAATTGATTCCCATTATTTAAAAATCATACTAACAATAAGATTCCAATTAGGAGTTTCCTTAGTGCCGGACGCTTGAGGTTTCTCTTAAATAAATAAAAAATAATAATATTTCATTCTTTTTATCCTGCATTATTTATCAGTTAACAACATTAGACATCGAAATAAAGCAACGAAATAATCAATATATTATCATTGGAGTTAATTTAAATTAACGTTAAAGTTCAGTATATGATTTTGAGAAATCATTAAGTGGCACCTAGTACCGGACACAGTAAGACTTATTAACGTACAGAGAACAGTTTTAATATAATTTGCAGCGATCACAAATATAATTGTCAGAACATTCCGGGATATCGGTACAAGCCTCATGTGCCCATTTTAGGTAGCAAGTGCTTCTTGCAAAGCCATATTTTGAAAATGCCTCTTTTAGGTTAATTTCTTTTGCCAGAATTTTCTGAAATGCAGTTTTTAAATTATTTTCATCCCACGAAACTTTTTTTTACTATTTATA
>NW_012026823.1:25220-27811 GCF_000956235.1 Wasmannia auropunctata | reverse complement strand
CTTTCGACCACGCAAATTGATAGATATAATAATTTATACAATGCACCAGTTTCCCGTCATACGCAACAATCAATGAATCTCCTTAGCTTTGCGACTGGAACGTATCAAAACTTGATCGTTGTTTGATCTGTCCCCTCTACGGAAAAACGGCTCAGTATAGCGATTCAATTATTGCAGATATAGCTAATATCCGGTATTAGGTGTCGTCCTTGATTAAGGGAACTCTCCCTATTTATAAAATCACATAGGGTAACTGTTCCAATTACTGCTTTAAGCTCATAATGTCAATTGATATGCTTATTTTAAAGCTTTTTAAGTACGTAACAGATATTATTTTTTATCATTATTTAAGTAAAAACTTCAATATACATAAAATAAAAGCAACAGACTCAGAAATCAATTAATTAATTAAATATAATAAAATAAATAAAATATAAGAAATTTTACCTATTACTGCCAGTCAGTTTCTAAATACTTCTCCTCCTCCCCTAATTACTGCTGCACGTACCAAATATTGCCTCCTTATTTACTACCCGTCTTCTTCAGTCAAAGTTGGTAGTAATTAGCGCAAATATGTTATATTCACACATAACTAGACGCGTTTACTGCCGGCAGTAATACAGACAAACCTTAAATTATTGTCCCTAATGCTGCCGCTTCAATAAATTAAATTAGAAAAGTAACCCATTACTTTTTTATGTTTATTTTATTGAAATATTATTTAAGCGTTATTATAATTGCTTTTAAAAGCATTTATATAATTGCTTTAGTACATATAAAAAAGTGAAAATACCACATTGGCTTGCAAAACATGTAGTTCTGTTCCACTTCCATTAAGAAGAGGATGGATTCTACATGGTTAGCGACATTCGTAACTACTTTAATTATTTTAAAAATATAAAACTTATCGAATATTTTATATAGTGTTTATGCTTACATGACAGTATCAGTTTAACACTAAAACATTTTAAATATATAATTCTTTCATATTTTTTATTCTAATATTACAATTGAAGAAAGCAGCAGTAATTGGGACACTGGCAGTAATTAGGACAGTTACTCTATAAAGATTTAAAAATTAAGATATAAAAATATTAATTTGCAAAGAATACAGTTTCCTTAATATTTTATAAAGTCAAATAATAAAATAATTACCGCTTGTATGTATAAAACAATAAAATAGAAAAGAGTTAGGCTAATAAACGAGCAAAACTTTTTTGGTTGATCAATTAATACGAAAATTTTTTTAATAATTAACGAATTGAATAGTCAAAATTGCAGTAGTCAAGATTGACTGCAACAAACGTAAGAACACCTGCGCCGATAATGTCAATTTTAATTGTAATGTGAATTTGTATGATGGCTGACGATGCAGGCTAAGTAAGTCGAAACGTCAATCCGTTTCGCCATCAATTCGTTTATTATTAAAAAACTGTTCGTATTAATTAATCAACCAAAAAAGTTTTGCTCTTTTATTGGCCTATAACTCTTTTTTATTTTGTTATTTTATGAAGTACCTATTCAGTACATCAATTCCACATGTTTGCACATTTTATCATATCACGCTTTTCGATATCACGGAAGCTATCGAGCAAATTAATGTACGTGCCAACGCTAAATAAACCAAAACCACGAATGTGTTTCGTAGACGAGTAACTTCCGATACCGCATAACGAATCGCTTAAGAGTTGGTACACGTGTGTTGCGCGTCTGCTTTCGTACATGTGAATTAACATTGCATTTATGCTTAACAGCATTTAATCTTCCGCGGATTCGAGAGACCGCGAGAACACGTCGAGCGGTAACTCAAACGATTTGTCTATATATCGAGAGGAGTGGAAGGTCCTAAGATTCCGTGCCAGGCGAACTGCGAAGAGCTGGCGGACGTCGTCGCTAAGTCACTCGTCTAATGGAGAGAAACGGGAAAATGGAAGGAAGCTGTGCGCGCGCGCGCGCGCATGCGAGAGAGAGAGAGAGAGAGAGAGAGAGAGAGAGAGAAAGAGAGAACTAGTACGGCATAAGTAATTGAAATGTTTCGAAGCCGGCCATGTGGAAACACTTGGTTTCGGGAGTATATATACGTATCTTCGGCTTCGGCCTGCAGTTATACGACCGGCATGATGATAAGAGGAGCTTCGCTCTCGAGAAGACTTCAAACGCATCAGCCAATCTGCCACGGCTACGAACTTGGAGGTAGTTTCCGTTCTCCAGCCGCATGGCTGGTCCAGCAGATCTTACGTCACGTTTTCCGCCGTCCGATTGATCAAAGGAACATCGCCGAATGAACGGGTGGAATACTACTCTCTTCTTTCCTTATCGTGCCAGCCTCGTCAATTAGGATCATCTCCGACGAGACTCTGCGCGGAAGTTTTTCTTTGACCGACTGCGCAATGGCGTTTCTCGTCGGTGCTTTGGATCGAAACTGCCCTAGAGATAAAAATTACTTAGGGGAGAGTTGCCGAATGCGTATTACTTAACATATTTTTTAGTTATATTTTGCATTTGATACTATTTAGAATGCAAACGAACGTTGGAAATTGTAGCTTGATGTTCAAGACATTTAATGTTACATGTTAAATCTTTCACTAATA
>NW_012026823.1:0-25200 GCF_000956235.1 Wasmannia auropunctata | reverse complement strand
ATTTTTTCCTAGTGTGCTTATTTTTCGAGATATTCGACTGGATGGATTAAAATGGTCCACTCTGTATATACATATATACATATATATGCTATTCGCGTGTACATATCATATATATAGAATTATTTCAAGAGGCACGTTTGCCGTGAAACACAGCCAGCCAAAATGATTTCGCATCCCACGTGTATTTCTTGAAGCAGACATCGCGTGTCGGCTATGAATTCGCTTAAAACTGCGCGCTGTGCGGCCTAATACTACGATTCCGGTTGCTTTTCCGTGGTAATTTCTCCCCACGGTACTAAAACTGCCATCGAGGAAAGAAAGTATTCGAGCGTTGCACGTGTATGCGTGCACATCAATGTGCCCGGCATGAGGATCTTTCCAGGGGGTGTAAGCAACGTGGGGATTTTAGAATTCTACCATTTTGCAAACTTTCGCGATAAATGTTTGATCAGCAATGAAATCAAGTTGAGATACGCAGCAAGAGTAAAAAGTATAAAGCGATAATATGCGTAACAATCGTGTTTTACGAGCGATAAGATTTGCAATAAAGATATCTAATATGCAGTTCCGAAGTGCGACGTCGATATCCGATGAAGTCAAATACAAGAAAAGTAAAAGTATATGTAAAAATAGCATAAAACATAAATACGTGTATGTTTGACTGAAAAACAGTTAAACTAATATTAATTATTTTCCAATATTTATCTTTGAACGAAATTTTGTGCGAAAACGAAATGAATTCAACAAATTTATTAATTATGATGACTGAGATAATATTTTTTGTAGCAAAATTTCTTTACAGTAATCTCACATCGCGTTGGGAGAGGGAAGAATCTTATGAGATGTTTATTAAATTAATTATCAATTTAATACTATGCTATTAGTATTTATGATTCAATCAAGAATTGCGTTGAAATCAAATTCGTATTCAACAGGTAACAATACATCGGAAATAAATATTTACACTTGTGTTGCAAAAAAAATTAAATTTTATTAATCAATGTTAATGTGAGAATTTTTCGACTTTTCTACATAAATAATTTTTTAAATCTTATAATTGTATTCATCAAAACATTTTTCAGTTAAAGTTTAGATAATTTCCTTCAAAATAAGCCCTTGTTGAACTGAACAGTTTAATATTTACTAAAGATATGATTTTTTAAAGATTTTGGTATATATATGTACCACTAGAGACCTGAAAGAATTAAAATGGTATATCACAAGTATTTGTACAGCCGCGAAATTAGTTGTATCGTTCTGCAATGAGAGCATTTATAATTCAGTTTATTACAAAATTTATTACAACTGTTCATATAAAGGATTATCTATATTGCAATACATTATTACTTTATACACACAAGTCACACAATATAAGGATAAACGATGGGACACGCAAAATGGGCGTTTACACGCGGAAAAACGCGCATTCATTTTCGCGAAAGAAACGAATTAAACGTTTCACTTGGACGACGAATGGGCGTAATACGTTTTCTTCCGGCGGCAATTTATCCAAGAAGTTAAACCCGTCGACGACAGTCGCATTCAATATAACGAGATAAAACTTGCAGCGGTGGCCGCGTTTTGCTCAAACGTAATCTTTGCTGCGGCTGGTGTAGATCGAGGAATCAAGTGGCGATGGAGATGCACCATGAATAATCTCCCGGGAATATGGCCCTTCCAGCGCATCCGGCTGCATCTGCATCTCCGCGATGTACAGCGGGCGCTCGGGCAGGTCCGCTGGGGTTAAGCGAGTTTCCTCTCCCGGGAAACAAATGAGTATGTTAATTCAAGCGTAAAAGTGGGCATGGTTAAACCTCCGCGTTCGTTGTTGTTGCACCGACACATTGCATCCGGTTTTCCTCACTTGCGCGCTCTGCGTTTCACTATACGGATACAATCGATTCTCTCGCAGTTAACAATAAATCCCGCGTGAACCGATAAACTCTGAGCGCAATTGAAGGTTTCAGTTCAACAACAAGATAAATTCACAATCTGTAAAATCTCCTCTCTAAATGCGAAGTCGTGTTCGAAACATTGATAAATCATGATTTATGGCTTCATTTTATAGTTTGCATTGAATTTTTTCCATTTCAGATACAATAATATCATTGAAACAAGATTAAGCTTAAAGATTAACAATTTGATCATTTAAGTTAATTGTTTCCAATTTTAGAAACAGTTTCTAAAGATTGACTTTTTTTTTCACGGATACCGTCGTCACCATCAACGATAAATTCCGCGTATAGTCATTCGTGCGACGATCGCAATAGCTTCTCCGTGTCGGCAAATATCTTTTACTGGAGATGTTATTATAAGCGATGTTAGGGCTCTTCGCGCGCTTGCTTCGGAACTCATACGCGCTTGACAAGAACGACGAAAACAAAAGCTGCGATTATAAAACGATATGGCAAACAAGCCGCGCTTGGGGGATTTCTAGTGGATGCAAGCCGCTCGACGACATTCGAGAACTTCCTCTTTGCGCGGCGCCGGTTCTGGCGACGAGCAATTTCGTCGCGAGCAACCGTTTGTTAAACCCGGAACTTCCCGCGTGTGCGCGCGAGCGCGCCCGTTGCACCCCGGGGAGAGATTTAGCCGCAATCTCGAGGCGATAAGCCACGGTCTTCTCTCTCTCCTTCTCCACCGTCTCCTTCTGCGTCGCGCGCGGAGGTATAAATATGTGACGGAATGATGCACGGTCTTCCGCAATGTCGCCGAGACGCGCGCACGTTGCGATGACTACTTGCTTGCTGTCGTCGCTTCCCAATTGTCTACCTCTGTTTGTGATCTCTCAAGAGCGAAATATCTCACAGCCTCAATTGACCGATGACGAAATGCGATTAATCTTGCTCTTGGGGCAACGTTTTCCATAAGATGAATCTGCCAATCTGAGAAAATACTGTGTTTTTAAGGAAAATAATTCTCTCTCTTTCTCTTCTCTCTCGTTTCGTACATATATGTATATATGTTATACATATATATATTCTTCTCGTCCATCTCTCTTTTTTATAAGCTCTTTTACAACTTTGTTATTATTCTATAAATCATAAATTACACATATCGAAGCGCACGTGATGTATACACACTATATACATTTTTTTTTACTTTTTTTCTTCTTGCTTGCTCTCCTTTTATATTTTGCTTTTTTTTGCACTTTGTATTATTTTAACTTTATAAACTGTTGTACTAATATGTTAAAAATTTTTTGTATGTTACGGTTTCAGCGCTTGAAAAAATGTTCTACGGCACGTAATAAAATAACGATAACTATTTATCTATTTATTTTTCTCTTTTTTTCTCTCTCTCTCTCTTTCTCTCTTTTTCGTTTAAATGTAGATACAAATTCGACGGTCGAAAGAACACCCATGTTAAAATTCAATTTCGTCGAACTGTAGAGGCGTACGAACGATCGACTGCAGGGTGGGAAGCGAGGACGACTAGGTAAATAAGGTGTGAACGATGAGTTATCGCCGTGCAAACTTTCTCGCCTCATCCGTTACCTTCGTCGAATGGATTCTTCTGGCTGGGTTGGCGGTTCTACCTTGCTTTCGCCGGCATCGCGTGCTCTACGCGCACTTCTCTCGCCGCCGCTATCCAACTCTTGCACAGCGCACGAAGTCGGGATGAGAAATGGTTTCGGGGGTTAGTGGCTGCGTGCAAGTTACATCTCAACGGACGGCCCCGTCGTAGAGTCGAGTACAGTTCACCGACTAACACGGAATAACTGCTGGCGCGCGAGTCACCCCGCCCTCGTTTCTGACACGCTCCTCAAACTCGTGAAACGCTCGTTAGGGTAAAATTAATTTTATTTACCATTACCCTTCTCGATTACCGTTCTCGGCTCATTCGCCCATGATGTTATATGGACTATAATCTATATACAGTCAGTGGCACAAGAGTATTATTCATAATTCTGTTAATAGGTGTCGTATGAGTAAAATTTTTATATGTTAATATTTGCAATACATTAGGCTAAAATGCTTTAAAAGTTAGATTTCAGTTCGGTTTAGTTATTATGTTATAACTGGATAAAACACAATAAATACAGGATACATAAAATGGCATTTTTACAAAACACACTGATTTTCACAATCTCTAATTCAGATTAACACGATTGAAAATGTATATGAATTACTATAAAAATCTAGATGCAGAAAAAGCGTGTCTTCACTCTAAAGAAATTATTGTATCAATTACGTTCGATTTGGAAGTCATGATCTGGAGTTTCCAAGATTTTTCTAAAAAACCTTGTAAAAATGTCTCGATATTTCCAAGCTTTAATCGACAACGAAGGGAATAGCGTATTAAATTAGATAACGTATTAAATATAAATGCATCGAAGCTTATATAATATACTTCAAAATCATATAATTATTTTTAAAAAATCTTTTTTTTTTTTCAAGAGAAACAGATAACACGCTTTTGCGCCACTGACTGTATATAATATATCTATGTATAGATATTACTCAAAGGATTGGGAAAGTTAATTTATAAAAATAACTATAGTTTTTGTTTTCAAAAAGTAATTAGTTATCGACAAGTTACTGACTCTAAAATGTAACATATTATTACAGTTACAATTACTCAACAAGTAACGAGTTGTTACTTTTCTATTATCATAACGTTGGATACCATTGATCGGTAAAAGTACATTTCCATTTCTGAATTTTCAAGAATTAAAAAATTATAGCAAAACCTGTGCGTATTTAATCTTCTTTTCTATTTTTATATTTTTTATACGTTTATTCAAATTCAACACGTGAGCTTTATTTTTCTCCATTTATTGCATTATAATTACTAATTGTTTTGATTTGAATAAGTTAATAAACGGATAAATAATTATATGTATATATGTATTAGTTTTATTCTAATATTTTCAATATTTATATTTCGGAATTACATTAAGCATATCTCGGAGAGTATGAGATATATGTATAATATATATGTATAAGAATATATTGAGATAATATTTGTATTTGTATTATCCTTTTATAAATCTGTAAAATAATTTTATATTTACTTATTTTATGTTTACTAATGATTTACTAATAATTATTTTATATTTACTAAGGATATTGTTAAAGAGAAAATTAATAAGAACTTAAATTCACAAAAAACAATTACAAAAGGTAATTAGTAAATTATAACTTAAATTTTTTAAAAATTATACAATTTTTTCGGAACTTTCTATTTTTTGTACTGCCATGCACTTATTATAAGTAGACTTCTTTGATCTCCAGCAAATAATTTTACGAAACTAGTTATTAATATTAATACCGAGATGCGTATAACGGCTTAAAAAAGTTCGACACAGAAATTGATTTCCGTAAAAGTAATTCGCAACCTCGGCACTGCGTCAGATTGACAGTTTCTTGACGAAACGTATATCTCTCCGTATTGCGTACGAATCTCGATATGAGGTGTTATGGGAGCCCCGAACGTTATTTCATGAAAAATTGATTTCCCGATAAAGCAAATGTCGCCGACAGATAGAGGTCGACCGCGCGCTTTCTCGTCCCTCCCTTGATATAGTTCGCGCGAGGGAGCGTCTTAATTTATATGGGATTTCCGTTGCATTCCGCAGCGCACCCCTCTGCCATCAAAGGGCGAATCCCCAAGATTTGGTGGATGATATCGATCAGGGAGCAATTTCTTTTTAACGAGGCGATAGCTTCTTGAAGTGAGGTTTCGATTTAACGTGAAGGTCGTACGAGGCAGCCGATTCTCGAGGCCCCGTGTCTGTCTCCATATAGACAGCAATCTCCACCGTCGGCCATAATCTCGAGCCTCATCTTCACTTCTCGCCCAACACAGTGGTGTCCGGAGGAAGCGAATGATAGAATTTTTCATCAGCCATGGCCGTTACGCCACGGCTTTCGTCGATTAATTAGAAAACTTCCACCCTAGATCCACTCAATTTCTTTCAGTCCCATTCGAACTTTAAATTACTCCCGACTCTTGTCGGCAGATTTACCATGACAAGTTATATCTGATGAAAGTTTATAAAGAAACGCGATAACATCTTACACTTTGTATGGAATAAAATATATGAATTGTTCTTCAATTACTCTCTAATTATTTTAAATATATATAGTATGTGTACTAGGGTGATCTTTATTTTTTGAGTTATGGAATGTTTTTAGTCTCATAGTTTAGAATGATTTCTTTTCATAAAAAAACAATCCCTGTAAAAGTTCAGCTCAATTGAATAACGGGAAAGGGTGCCGAAGAATGATTGATTTTTTAGGATAAATGTGTATTTTAAATAATAATTTTTTAAATGGAACTCCCCATTTTTTATTGCGTATTTTTGTAGCTTATTTCGAAAGCTTTCCAAAACATAAATATTTTTAGGTTAAGTAAATCTTGAGTTATAAAGCTTGAAAGTAATTAAATGCTGTCGGTATTAGCATTATCCAATTAGGTGTCCGAAACAATGGCTAAAATTTTTTAAATGTTGTTCAGGAACATGATCTTGAGATATTTATCAAGATCAAGGCCATTAAGATTGTTGTTCTTTTTTTTAACAAAAATAAAAATAATTTTCAAAAATGAATATTTTCATCTTTCAAAATTATTTTTATTTTTAAAAAAAAGTAACAATCTTTAATGGTCTTGATCTTAATATATATGTCAAGCTTGTGTTCCTGAATAACATTTAAAAGATTTTAGCCATTGTTCGGACACCTTGGATAATGCCGGTACTTGACTTTCAAGCTTTATAACTCGAGATTTATTTAACCAAAAAACATTTTATCTATGTGTTTTGGAAAGCTCTCGAAATAAGCTACGAGAACACGTAATAAAAATTATTATTTAAAATACACATTTATCCTAAAAAATCATTCTTTGGCACCCTTTCCAGTTATCTGATTGAGCTGAACTTTTACAGGGATTGTTTTTTTATAAAAAGAAATCATTCTAAACTATGAGACTAAAAAAATTTCATAACTCGTAAAATAAGGACCACCCTAATATGTACATATGTTTATTTTACACACACACACACACACACACACACACACTTACGAAAGGGTAAAATATTTTGAGTTTTCACTAAAAATTGCAAATCTATGAATAAGAATAATTTTATTAGATATTCTTTTCAATATTAAAAAAAGTAAATATACAATTTTTGTCATATTTTTGCTGTTTGTCATAATGTTTATGTATTATATCTGAGAGGAGTAAGAAGTAGTTACGCGCGCGTGCGCACGTGATATAAGAGATTTATTCTCTTTCTCATAAAATATACTCTGCGAATCACAATTATGTTCTACATTGGCAAAATTCATCTCCATTCGAGTTGCGAACGAATATTTTATTTCGACACAACGCCAAGTTTGAGGCAGTTTATGGCAAATGTTGGACTACTTGTTGACACCAGTAAGTTTATGAACAGCAAACGCGATTAAGAAACGCACGAGTTTACTCTGCGAAGCTTCAACTATTAGCGAGCGAGAGACGTGAAGTTTTCCGCATAAATTACACAAAGTCGAATTATACATAATTGCTACCGGCTTATGTTGGAGGAATGGATCGACTCGCGGATAAAGACAGACTCCATTGTCGCCGTGAACGAAGTTAAGTGCGTTCTTCTTTCTTCGTTTTGCAGGCCGTGGTAAAAATATTGCGCGAGAGAAAGAGAGAGATGCAAGCCATTTCTCCATTGCCTACGTATATAGCGATATCTCTGCACGAAATACTGTTTATGCCCGTGTACTTACGACGATAATGTAAATACGGAGATAATACAAGAATGTATATAGATACATGTTTCTCCTAGATATATAAGATATCGCAAGCGGAGCTCATGATTCATGTGTGCAGCCAAGATATCTAAAATATCATCGTTCATTTTGATATTATCAGCTGTATTATAATATTTCACGTGTACACCATTTAAATACATTGACCGACCAACACCCTGCATTTGTAATCCGAGCCTTTTCGTATAAGAAATTTCTATATTTATCGTTACAGAAATTCTGAGCAGAAGAAAGAATAGAGACTCTTACTACTTGTATTTACTTCTGATTTAGTGCATGTTTGATATTCACTTCCATATCTTAAAAATTTTGTTGAATTAAGAAAATAATTAAAATAACATTTAATCTTTAAATATCTAATTATATATTTACTGTATTCAAACAAAGAAAAAATTTTATTTTTTGTAATAAATAAGACTGAATAATGAGTTTTAATTTTGTGGTCACGACTTTTATTAATATATAAATGAAATCATGTAGGATTTTTACACGTACATAACAATCAAAGCTACTTTTATCGAACTACTCTCTTTTAAGCGATTTCTTTTTCACCGTTATTCAAGTTTTAGTGCCACTTACGAGGCGAACGAGATTTTATGCGCATTCAGGTATATCTAATTGCCAATATGAACTCGAAAAGCGACGTATTATCGACAACTGGACGTGATTTTAATTCAAACACACTGGTTATCGAAGTGCCGCCAGCAGCTTTGCGACTTATCGGGAAAAAAGTTCCGCGATGTCATACATAAAATATTAGCATATATAACGCTATTACTGACCTTCCCGAGTTTTTAGCGCTCGTACCTTTTTCATGCCGCGACATATAGCAGATATTACCGTCGTCCATCAACCGCTCGGTTCTTTCAAAAGCGGCATATTATCGTGTGCACAAAAGCCGCTTTATTCAGCCATCGCTGCCTATCGAAACGTTGCAGTTTCACAATTTATAACTGAAACTTTCGTATCAGCAGCGTGTTCAACAACAATCCTTCCGTGCGACGACAACCGTATAAAAATGCACAGTCACGTTTCGCCTGCATATATAATGGTCAAAATTTAAACGTCCGCGCGATTTCCCGCAAATTTAGCGTTTACAATATTTTATTTCGCACCAGTACAAACAATCTAATCGATCTAGCTGCGTGCGTGTTTAGATGAAATTTAATTAATAGCGCGTTAAAAAAAAGAAACTGGATAGCACTGTCCAATGAGATTGCGTTTATGCACAATCAAATCCATTATCAAAGGATCAGCGGCACAACGCGCGAATGATTATTTAAGCGTTATTCGCCATAGGATTATCGTTATATAGCGAGTGTTAGCGTTAAAGGCCAGCGCGCATTAGTACAATTAATTATTATGGCGGCTATTATTAGAATGAGACATTCCATTGAATTATCAGGTGAGTTGATTTCCCAAATGATTCGGGCTTATTACCAATATCCAAGCTCCGTCCAGGTTCTTGGGATATTACAACATCCATCACGCATCCCGAACAGCGTTTCTCGTCTATTCCCAAAGGACAATGATGCATCGTGTCTCTTATACAATTTCTTAAGTGGTTGCGCACGGTCATATTTTCCTAGCGGTCGACAAGAACGTCTCTTCCGTTTCGCTGATGTATGATCTAAATCTGACGTTACTGCTGGCACAAAGCGCGGTCTTCAATCCGCGGGGATTAACTGTGGCAGATACAAGGAAGATCAAACGCCACAAGAACGTCTTTATCTCGCGCTAACAATCTCGAATATCAGACGAGGTACTGTCGGGGATACTTAAAAATATCGATCCCCCGACAGCGCCGCTTCGCAGGGTGAAATTATAGGCTATTGATACTTTGAACCCGCTAAGCCTGGCGCCGGAGAGAAAGAGGCCATCGATGTTCATGAATATAAATTGACTGAATTATCATTAGTTATTTTTGCAAAAACTGTTAATTCACTTTACGCAGTTAAAAGAAGAAGGATAATTCGGATAATACCTTTGTTATCATCTTGATAACATCTATTTTTATTTTATATATACATATATATGTATATATATGTATATATAAAATAAAAATAGATGTTATCAAGATGATATATGTATATATATATGTATATATATGTATATATATATGTATATATATGTATATATATGTATACATATGTATATATATGTATATATATGTATATATTACTTAATTTTAAGTAATAATTAATATTGACGTTTGAAATTTAATAATTAAAATTGACGTTTAAAATTTAAATACCTTTAAGCGCTCTTGTCTAATTATGCTCCATTAATAAGTTATTATTTGATTTATATTAATTATTTTTATCATATCAATTTATTATTTAATTTACATCAAATAATAATTTATTGTCAGATAATCGTTTCTTTTGTCTCTCTTCTAAAAAGCACGACCTTTGTGAACGATGATCTTTGTAAACACATGAGATAAAATGAGAAAAAACGATGATCAACAAGACAAACTGTTTACAAGATTTCGGCAAAACAGCTAACTATTATGATGGTCGGTAAAACATCGTGACTTCTCGAATCTTTGAAATCCATAATAAGAAAAAGTCGGAACCTCGGTATCAGTTGCCAGCAAGTTGTCATTTCCTTTGCGCACTGCTACTTTCAGTCGCTTCTAGCGACAATCATCTTTTATTCACGCAACGCTTAATCCGAACAAAGTATAGGTATATATTTTCATTTTAAATCTTAAGTTCAGATTACAAATATATTCCGCGTTTCATCAAATTATAGATTTGATGATTTCGTATCTTCTACTTTTATTGTTAGTATCCGCTTCTGCGCTACTCAGCTGGCAAATACACTTTGCTCTAAATTTGATCTATTAATTAATGATATTAATTGCATAGATCGCCCTCTATTTAAAATAAGAAATAACTATCGTTTTACGCTACAGACACAGTCATCGCAGTCACTCTTTCGATATAACATTGTATAAACTTAGATGTAATATTTCAATACGTACGGCGTACCCTTTCTAAAATAATACAATTATTTCATCGTGAGATATGCGATGGAAGATATTAAAGTTTCTATGTTTTATGAATACACTTTCATTTTGAATAAGCGCAAGTGTCTTCGGCGTGCGACCTCGAAGATGAGGCGGGCTCTCTCCCTGGCAAAAGTTTAACCCGAACCACCCCGATCGAGCTAACGCGAGTTTGAGCACGACTCGCGCGCACTGAAACTCCGTCGTTGTGCGGCCAAGTAACTCGTGGGAATTTGCAAACTAACTGATGGAAACCTCATTTCGCGGCGGCCGGTCTTCAGGGTAATGCTCGTAGCGTCGCGTCTTCTGCGGAGAACTAACGGAGCCGAATGGATACCGGATACGTAAGACTGGACTTAAACGGCATCACCCTTTTTCTCTCTTCCCTCCTCCTGGCAAGGCGGGATAAGAAAATTCGAAGTTTCCGACGGCGAAATTTGCGGAAAGAAGAAAAGGTAGTTTTCGTTGTCGGAAAAAGATTGAACAACGAGCGAAATTTCTTTTTTTTTTCCATAAGGCACACCAGCGACTCGAAAATTAAGATGTTAGAAGGCATGCAAAACTACGCGGTTTATGGTTTATAAACAATCCATTTGCGTTTTTTGTTGAAAATTTCAAGTTGATTATCTAAAGTTTATTTCAACAGACATTTAATTTATATAACGGTTAATACCTATATAAAGAGATGATTATAAAAGTTTTAAATATATAATAGTGAAAATTAAGTTTTCAAAGAAGACAAATCTTTCTCTACATTTTGCATTGTACTTTGTATTAATATCATAACAAGAGTTGATAGAATTGTCGGTCTCCCTGGAAATGAAAGAAGAATTGCCTCTTAAGAGATGAAAAAAAAGAAAGTCTTTCACATTTCTCACCTAAGCGATATCGATTAAAGATCTGTAGAGATTTGTGGCCGCTCGAAAAGTGCTTACCATCCGCAGTGGACGGCGGATTTAGTCGTTAAAATTTCAAACAGACTTTCTGGCACAGCTGTTAAAGAGCCGCGGATCTCCGATTTCCGCCTGCAGTTTCGATTCCCTCGTTACCGAAAGGAATCGGTCCGCTTTACGATACTTCACATGGTAACATTATTAACGAAGCAAGAAGCCGGCAAAACGTGGCAGCTTTCAGCCGCCACGATCGAAGGCACGAGAGTAAATAATTCGTAAGCACAAAGCGCTTTTTGGGGCGCGACGACGGGGCTGTGGTGGATCGTTCTTGCGGAGATTACGAAGATCGCGCAAGTCTGGCGCAAAACAATGGGAAAATTTACAATACCCCGACGTGGGTTTCGTTAAACTTTGGCAGAGCCCAAGAATATCTCTCGTACTGTTTCTCTCGACGTATCTGAAATTACGAAGAAACGCAATGAAAGTCTCCTAACGAGCGCTACACGGCGCGTTACGTGGAATTGCATTTCCGTGAAATTTATAAAAGCACATAGATTGTTAAGAAACTTCGTTGTTGATGGATACATTTTTTCGCGATGCGAAAATATAAACGTAAGGCATAAAAAATTTCGAAAAACATAACTTTATATTTTTACTCCATATTTTTTTTACAATCGCACAAAAAAATGTGGATTCGTACTTTTCGCGCTCTCGTCGGGGAGATTCGATGATCGCGCGTGTTAGATCAAACGGTCAAGGCAATCCCTTTGTATGCGCGGCCGGTCATAAACCGCGTGGCACTTATTTCTCCGTTAAAGGAGCAACGGTATCCACGCATTGTTCGTAAAATTGGAAGTTTATTGCGCAATTCCCCGTGCAACAGCACGGCGATATTTTCGACGAAATGCTCGACAGACTGCAATGCGTTATCCCGCCACTCGGTATGTTTGGTACTCACGTCCCGTCGGGGCTTCTTCGCTTATTTCTATCCAGTCGGTCGTGCGGCATGTGTCGCGCATGAAAGATATCGGTCGAGTGCAGCATCGCAAGAGAGACGAGATCCGCAAGCATCCGAATGGTAGTCAATCTCTATTTTTGTAATCAACCGCGAGATATACAATTGCGAAACGATCGTTGCTCTTATTACGCGCTATGATTTCAGCAGTAAACATATCCACTGAGAAAAAAAATTGATTGTACAAACTAAATTTATATAGTTGTTTGATCCAATAGTTAATTCAACATTTCTTTAGTTGCACAAAGAAAAGTATAGTTTATTCATGTCAACTATCAAAATTTTTTAATTAAGAGTTAACTAAATCAACTCAATTAAATTATTTTGTTTGAAATACTAGTAGTATTTATTTGTGTTTGCTGATATGAATAATATTTAGTTATCTAAGTAATATATTTGTTTAAATTCCAAGTATCGAACTGACTAAACGATGCTGATGGGGATAATAAATGGTGTGTATTTTTAATAGAAGGGTTGAGTTGAATACGATAAATTTTTGTTGAAACAAAATAGTTTAGTTAAAAAATAATATTTTGTTTATAATAGTAACAAAGTATTTTGTGTCATCGTAGTAACGTTTAGTGAACGTATCGGGCTAAATATTTTGGTAAAATGAAACAAATTTTGCGTTTTTCAACAAATTTTTTTTCTCAGTGTCGAAATCGTAGACGAATCACTATGAATAACTTCCATAAGATCTCTAATAACACTGTTATCAATTATACAATTTCGTAATTTTTTTATATTAACGCAAAATAGTCATTTCTGCAAAATGTATATATTTAAAAATAATGCAAAAATTTTGTATATATATATTTGCCTTAATATAACTTGTCGAACGGCTCTCTTACAAAAATGACAATAATTTTTATAAACATGTAACAAGAAAATAAATCACAAAGCTTCCAATTAAAACAATATGTTCAATGTATAAGATATATAGACATTTTTAAATATCACATTCAATGCTTCCTAATTAACGATTTTTAAAAGCAGCTTTTTGCTTACGCTGAAACATAAAAAGCATTCGATGTTTTACATCGTAATCTACAATGAAATTTATAACAAACAAGTATACACACTTGTTTTACTTGCTTGTAAAATATAGATTCAGATTTCCCCAATTTAAATTGCAGTGAAAGAGCAAGCGTGCATATAATCGCGAATTAACAAAGTAAACAGCAACGTCAGCTTGTAATGTATAAGGGATTATCATGAAAATTTATAGCATTAGATCACTGCTACAATCCTTTTAATTAGTGTTACACATTGGAGCTTCCATATAATTGACATTATGACGATTAAAATTGGAAATAATAAGTAAAAACAAGCTACCTTTTTTAAACAAAATAAAAGAAGAGCTACAGAGTCAAGGCTACTTCTTATTCAATTATCTTTTCCAACCGTAACATCGTCCTGTTAAAATCTCTCTTGTATCTTTGAAGGAAATGTTTAGATTGACAGCGTAACATGTAAGATATTAATTTTTATATTTTTGAAAAAAATTTTATAAGATTGACTTACTCTTTTGGTATAATTCTTCTTTTGAAGTTTTTAGTTTCGAATTTTAATTTATTTATTCTTAATTTATTCATTCATTTTAAATTTTGACTTTCAAACTTTATTCTTTTTACCAAACTTATTAATTTAGTTATTTATTTATTCTTTCTGTTAATTATTTGCATGTATAGGATTGTCATTTGACCATCGCTTTCGTTTCACTTATTCCCTTGATTTTTATGTTCTCTAGGGACTCGCTTGTAACAAAGTTATGTAAAGCATACAATTCGATCTACCTGACGGACTTACACAAATCATATAAGCTTAGAACTGATATTACCATATTCATACGATTGTTATCTGAGGGATTATTGAATAAGAAGATGCAATCACAAGAGAGGTTTACTATGAGTTTACTGCGTTCTAAATTATATTTTTTGTAGCGATTATTGTAAATTATAAAATGATTTTATTATATTTATAATTTATCGTTGAAAATGACCGTCCATTTAGGGTCAAAACATTATCGGGTCGTAAAATTATTGTAGATATCTTTATTTATTTGTGTTATTGTGTGTGTGGTTTAATATATATTTATTTGCAATGTCATCTGGTCTTGGCTCTGTAGCTCTTCTTTTATTTTGTTTGAATTTTATTTATTAAAGCCTTAATATATATTTATAATTAAAATTTCTATATTTTTTAATTTATATAGCAAACAGGAGAAGGCATTGATTTTTGACAATAAACTAAGTCTAACTAACAAGGGGAAGGCCAGGTGAGTGCATCACGGATTCTGATCCCAATTTTTTTGGTGAAACTAGAAGCAAAATAAAGATATAGTGTCCGAGCATTTGATTAAACGGGCTTCAGTTTTCAAATAAAAATTTTCGAAAAATAAATTTTTAAATAATATTCAATACTAAATAATAAAAAACGATATATTTCTTTTATTCAACATTGGTATAGTCCGGTGAGTGAAGAGTTTGCTTTCCAATCCGGGAGTCCATGTTCAATCCCTGGATGCTGCAATTTTTTTTTAATGCATGTTTTTATTTTTTATTACTGATATTGTAATGTACGACTTTTTTACATAAAAATTTGTATTTTTTCCCAGGCATTATTATAACCGATGTTGAATGAAAGAAATATATCGCTTTTTATTATTAAATATTGAATATTATTATTTAAAAATTGATTTTTCGAAAATTCTTACTCAAAAAATAAAGCCCATTCAATCAAACGCTCGGATACTATATCTTTACTTTGTCTCTAGTTTCGCTAAAAAAAATTGGGATCAGAATCCGTGCTGCACTGACCTGGCTTTCCCCTTGTAAGTTCAAGTTTAACTAACTCCACAAATTATTTGATACAAATTTATCCGATTGAAGATCGCGACTATAATGTGACAAAAAAATAATTATAAATCCAGACAGTACACATATGTATCTAAGACATCTTACATGATAAGATATCTTAATGATGTCTATAGTACGTCTTATTTCTCGATTTTTCCTGCTGTTAGGAAAGTTACTAAAACTCATTAAAAACATTTGCAAATTGACGGCACGGAAGAAATTTATAGCGATTGATTATGTATAGCTTCACGACGTAGATTTAGTGACAAAAGAAAAATTTCGAAAAGCGACCGAGAGACAAATGTACACGAATAATCTTTATCGGGCAGAGCGAGTTTTGTTCTTTTCCTACAGTCGAAACTTTGCCGAAGTTATCCGACCTAGAACGTAATAAACGCACGTCTTCCTGACGACGTAGACAAGCGGAATAAATTACTTTCTTTATTCGCGAATGTAGTTTACGCTCGGGTCCGAGTGACCTTCTTCCAGTTTATCTTCGGTTATCCCGACTAGTCTAGTAGCCGCCGTGGTATCGATTATTTCTGCGTTCCAACCGGGTTGCCCAACGCAAAAAGGGAATGATCGCTCGTGCGGCACCGGGAAACGAAGCCGGAAAAAACATGAGCCAAGTATATCCACTAAGTAATTAATGTTACGGCAACAAAGCGTGCACAAAGAATTGAAGCTCGCTGTATTAAGTGCCGCATTCTTACACGGCTTCTGACTTTGCCAAAGTATTTGAAATGCAACCAGTTAATATCTTTTTAATCTCGATCGATTACTTCTAAATAATTTTATATTTATAAAGGACAGTTATTTTTAAATTATTTTTAAATAATAATACAAATAAAGGAAGAAATTTTTATGAAAATAGCATCTTCAAGATGCAGACTGTTAACATTAATTACATTCTTTAGACATTTTTCCAACTTCTTGATATTATACGAGAAATTTTTTCTTAATATAAATAACAATTTAATTTTTTTAATAAAACAGTTATAAAAAATCATTAAAAATTATAAAATATCTTGTTGAAATATATTTGTTTTCATAATCGAAGAGGCAGTATACATTTGTTACTGTAATTGTTTCGTATAAATCGTTTGTAGCCATCAGATAAAGCCAGCGCTTTCCCGACCGAAACGTTTTACAACATCCATTCAGTAAGATATCATCATGGCGCGAAACTTCGCGTCTACCAAGTTGCGTCAACTGCACGCGAATGAATTGGCGCATTGACTGGCTGTAACCAGTTATTTAGAGTTGTAATCCGACTCTGCCGTGCCGCGGGTGTCAAGTGTGGCTAACCCAATTTTCCGTTTCTATACTTATATCATGGCGGGGCGATCTGGCGATCCAGAAACTAGACAGGAAATGACCGAGTTAGTTAATTAAGCGAGACTGTTGGCCGACGCGACCGCGAGCCGTAATTAACTCATTAACGTCCGGGATGAGGGAACAATGAGAAATCGGCGACCGTCGGCGTCTTCTGGACAGGGCGAATTAAGAGCGAAGAATAAAATTTGTCGTCGCTCGTCGCGATACGCCTTGACTCCTGGCGGCGTATATACTTTGATGCGAAATTAATCCGCGCGCGCCCACCAAGTGAAATTATTCTCCCACATTTCACGAAGCGCTTCCGCATTCGCTCCTCGACGAGGAGCTTCGCCCGTCGCGCGTCGCGGTCGGCGGGCTTGCACTTTTTCCCGCACACACCGAGAGGGCAGATTCTCTCGCGCGCCGTCACGAAGCGGAGGATATGCGTCAGTAACGCGTCCCGGCGTCTGACGCGAAAAAGAGACGAGAGAGCCGGCGGGACGATCCATCCTGAGTCCTGGGCGTGGCGAGGACCAGGTTCATATTTCGCACGTAGGTACCACCGCCTGTTTTGGAAACGTCACAAACTGATGCTCGGACACGTGCAACACATCTCCGAGTAAAAAAAAAACCGCGGCTGATAAAGCCGTTGCAATATATAACTCGACTTGTCTGGTATGTACGGCCTGTGTACGCAATTTTTCACGACGTAAAGAGCCCTAATTGAGATCCGCGCGCGTCGATGTTCGCTGCACGATCCAATTAACGTGAGAGTTCCTACCTCGATTTTAATTATAGGGAATCCCATGTGTAATACGGCAAATTGTTTAAGTCGCGCGGTACGCCACTCTCGTCAAAACAGTTACAGATTAATTAAAATTTTAAATTATCGCCCCTCGACCTTTTTCTCCCTGTTCCATATCTCTCCACTTACAGATTAATAATAAATAATGTCAGTATCAAATTTAATTGAGACTCCCATATTTTCGTATTTAATACATTTTTGTTAATCGATGCTAATCGAGTCGTATTAAAAAAAAAATTGTGTATATGTCCACTTTTAAAATGTCGTAGATTCTTCACGCGATATTCAAATTGAAACGTAATTTACGAAATTTACACCCACTTTCAACTGACTCGATAAGATGTGCCAATTTGAATCTACTTTTGCGGAGTTTGCCAAGCGGATAAAGGGAGACTATATCCCGGGATATATTCTAAATATCCCCGTGCGCTTATCCGTCTCACGATTACGCTCGGTGTTTGTTACACTTTTCCAACTGCGGTTACTTTGAGACTGCAGTTTCACACGACTGTCGGATAAGGCTACAAAGAAGAGCGCTATCTCTTCTGTAGCGTCTTATTCAACCGTGAACTCGCGAGACGCGGTCGTCCCCATATATCTCCCGCGTCCAATGATCAAGCGGTTCGGTGACTCTACTCTTTCTCAGACCGTCTGTTAAGAAGCGTCGCTCGGGTGTCGGTTTTTGGGAACTTGAAATTTGTGCCGCGAGTAGAAAATTTTACAAGAAAGGAGAGAAGAAGAAAGACAAAGAGAGAAAGAGAGAGAGATTGAAGTGAATAAAAAGCCTTCTCTCTTTTACCTCTCCGTCTATCTTTACTCTGCACCAGAGGGGAGATATTTATCTTGCTTCCGCGAGTCGGGTGCAGCTCTCTTAAAATTATAGGCGACGCGAGAAAATTTGTTCCGTCGCGCATCCGTACGGTATTCCTGCGGCAACCCCGGCGAACAGACCCGGAAATAAGCCGCGCGTCTCCTTTATTGCCCCTGCCGGGCGCTCTTATCGCCTTAATTCCGAGCGTGGAGCGTTAAAGACGCTCTTGTTTCTCACGTTTACGCTCGAACTTCGCGACTTCGTCCTCGCCGCCCCGTCGTATTGCCGTAAGGATCTCGACCAATTTACGGTGATAACGTATGTTGCAGAGCACTGCGTGTCTATTATGGACGAACTGTTCCTCATATCGAGTAAAAAAGTGGAATCACTCTAAAAAAAACATTTATTTCACCTATAATCCTCTATGTGTTATTATATTTAAAAAATTACGATTTTTATATAAAAAGAATCAAACGTTTTGTAAATGTAATAAATTCTTGGAGAAAAAACAATAGTATTTTTGTACAGCAGAAATAATCTAATATATATATTATTGTATTGTCTTAATCTTTTTAATAAATCAAAGACAATAGCTAAAAAACTCGATAAAATCTATTAATAAATTATTAAATTAGAAAAAAGGAAAAACTGTGTAAAAATATTAAATTCTATTTGAATTTTGAAATAAATTTGTAATTTAGTTTCGATGTTGCTTTATCGGAAGAAACTAATAACTTCTCAAATTCCAATTCACCTTCGAAATGAAAAAATAATTCTATTAAAAATATCGGCCTATACAATCGGAATTAAGTATTACGTTGAGGCAAAATTAAGATTTAAATCATTGAGATTTACTTCGGGGTTTAAATCAGCATACATCTTTCGTATATGTCACACAGAGAATTAAATAGTTTGTGGGAACAGAGTCCAAATTACATTGCTGCGAGCTTTTACAAATTTTAACGTAACAAGTACAAGAGAGAGCCGAGGAAAAAGCATACCGGTTTCTACTGCAGATACGTCTTAAGAAAATAAAACTTGTGAGAATTTTTTTTCAAAATGTACTTAATTAATCTCATACATAGAACTACAGCTTGGCTGCATGACGTTATTCAAGGTATACTTTCAAGGAGGAACATTTGGAGATAATTCGCTGAAACAACGGGCGTAATATGACAAAGAGAATGGGAATTCTGCGCGTTTTTTTCCACGAAGTTATCAAGATGGCCAAACCCGCGGAACAGACCGACATTGTGACAAAGTATTGCGCGGAGTGCCGTCCTTTTTGCACAGACCGGTCGAATAGAGAAATTCATCCGACTCAGCGCCAAAGGAGCACCCCCGAGACTCGCCAAAAGAAAAGGCATGACGCAACGCAGCCTCGCTGTAACTGACGCAGTGATTCTCTCCCTCGGGGCGACCTAAGAGTACATAACAACAGGAAGCTCGCTTATCTTCCTTCACCTCTGTCCCAACTTCTGCTTCCGTTTCACTCAAAACCGACTTGCCGAGTTGGATCTTCGCTGAGGAAATCCCGTCGACAGGTGAAGTAAGATCACCAAAGGTATAGCAAAACAGCAGATAATTAACAGGGGAAGATAAATTATTTTATATCGAATGCGTATACTCAAAGTACACTTTTAACTTTAACCGAGTCGTCCTTTTAAAGAATTGTCAAAGCAAAATCATAATTACTTAAGCGTTTCTTTTTTCGCAGTATTTCGCAAAAATAAGATAACTTTGTCCTTCATTTTCTTGTAAGGAAAAGACGCTAAATATCTGCGCATTTAAAATTAAAATTAAAAATATTTAAATAAAATATATAAATTTAAACAATATTAACAAATAAAATGCATTTGTATAATATAGTCACAATGATACGCTGGATACCGAAGCAAAGTCATAATTATTTAAGCATTTCTTCTTCACAGTATTAAAAAAACAAAATAACTTTATTCTGCAACTATTTATAAAAAAAGATGCAAAATAATCTCATATACAAAATTGCAATTTAAAATATATTTAAATAAAATATATTCAACGTTTACTCACATATCGTTTTAATTTTAATATTATATTATTATATTAACAAACAGAATGCATTCGTACAGTCAGCAATAATGAATATACGTCAGATGATATATGTTGAAATATATATGTCAATTACAATCTATCCTTATTATTTTATATAAAAGTTTCTTCTCTTATTCTACAAAAACTACAATGCTGAAAATTTTTCCTTATAATGTTTTACAATTAAATGTTATTAAATAAATATTCAAGTTTCGTACACAACTTAAGATTCGACTTCCACTGGTTATCAATAAATACCGCGTTTACTTTACTCTTGTGCTTCTTCTAATCAAGCCAAGCTATCACCGCTGCTATCACAATCATAATCAAGAGAGTCTTCTATCGAGGGTCCTTTCATAGAGCCAATAGCGAATCACAAAACTCGAAGGGAATTAAATCGGCGAAAGAGAAACTTGGCCGCACACAAATAATACCGACAATACATCACGTTATTTTTATTACTTTTGTAAGTTTCTTCGAGACGGTGAAAGCACTCTGTAAAGCAGGAGCGCGTTAACTGCCGAACACTAAAGTATCTTTCCTGCAACGTGTGGTCGCAATAAAGCGTTTAATCGACTCACGCAACTGTGCTTTATTGATTATCCGATTTCAATATACTGTCCGGTATCATCCGATTGAATTGAACCGGTAGACGTGGAACTAAACGCAATATCAGATATGCGTGCATTTTCGTATCGCATCTAAATGTTGAATGATGTAAACAGCTTTTGGTATAATTACTATGATAATGATGAAATGAGAAGTTAAATTCCGGATTATAACAATCAAACAATCGGATAAACTACATAAGTGCAATTTGAAGAAACATTTAAGCACTGTTTCTCCTCCACAAAAAAGTAGGTTCAATTCCGGATTATAATCAAAATATGGATGAATTAAATAAGTGCAGTCTGAAAACTAAATATATTTAAATCTTATGCTCATTTGCAAAAAAAATTTGTATCGTAAGTTGCAAAATATTTTTATTGCACTGTATGCGCTTAATAATTCTTATTAATAACGTGTATAAAGGGCGTTTAATGTCATCACACCGAGGTACGATATTTCGAGAATGAAAAATCGCACGCGTGGTCCCAATAGCTCCTTGTATCGCGGCGCGGAGATTTGCGCCATTCATTTAACGATGCCGCGAAATTGATATGTTCTCGGCATTTTGCATTTTCTTGATGAAAAGCAAATATTGGAGCAGCGCGTAACCATCGAGGATATTGATTATCGAGCATATCGAATTGCTGAACGCGTTTTTCATCAGTGCGTCGTCCTTCGTCGTTCCATCATTATAAATCGAGAGAATCCACATGCATCTCGATAGCACATATCTGATGAATAATTGCTTTCGTTGCCGTGTAACATTTACTGTATCTTAGCAAGCACAATGCTCGACTAAAATCCCATTTATCTGAATTTATTTAACACACATTATTTATGTAACAATGCATCTCCATTATCAACGTGTTACACATGAAATAGTATTTCTCACTACATTTGTTTAGAAACTGTACAAATTTCAAAAATATCTGCAAACTGCAAAATAGCTGTAAAAAAAGTTTTATAAAATAATGCTTCACACCATTTTAAAAAGATTTTCCTTAAAAGAATATTTTTAAAGAAGCATTTACAAATGCAATAATATTTATTAATTATTATTTAAAACATGAAAGATTATTAATATTTTTATCACAATCAGAATAATGATTTCTTACAATCTATGATAAACTGATGATAAACTAAAATTTATGCTACAATCGTACAATATAAGCTCTTCTGCTAAAAAATTAATTACTTTGTTTTACGTTTATTTTTGCAATACGGTACAAGTTTAAACATTTCACGAAAAAATTATATATAATCACATTATATTTACGAAAGTGTAAAAAAAAACAAGCGACAATTGCGAATCTTGCTTTGTATTCTCATTTTTTATCTCACAATTCAAAAGTCAGATCCGCGGCGTTCATTCGTAACTCTCTTCCTGCACGCGAGAAGATTAAAAATTCCGAGACTGTGTTCGCTCGGCGTTGTACGTTTCACGACGATACGACGTCTTTTCACTCTTCCCGCAACCTCTCGCTGGAGGCTGACTATCGCACGACCCATCTCTCGAAAGCTTATCTGGAGCGGCGGTGACGGTCGACTGAAGTACCGCAAGGAGTGGCCTTTTCCTCGCGGGAAGAAAAAAAAAGAGCAAACGGAAGACATTTCCTCGTTTTACGTTAGGCTGTTTGATTCTTTCGAGAGTGCACCTCGCAAAACTGAGAATTATGTCGAGAGGAAGAGAGATTCGAACACGGGGAGAATCGTTTCTCTTGCGAAGTAACGTATCGATTCCTTATCGTTGACAAAAGTTATATTGCGCATAACCAATATCGTAAAAACGTATCTATGTGATCGATTATACGAGCGCAGTCATTTTCTTTCTCTCTCTTAATATGCTGCAAAATTTTGTATTGCGCAGAAATTCATTATTATTGCATATTTTGATAACGATATAGTGCGAATAAAACAATTCGCAATGATTGAAGGCAATAAATAATAAAAACATAATCATTATATAATCGTGTAAACTGCTTGTTTTAAATTAAATTACTTTTGGTAAATGACAATTCGTGGCAAGATTTATGACATTTTGATAAATCCCGATAATTAAATTCTTTAATTATTATATAATAGTATCCGTTTAATCCGTAAAATTCATATCAGTATGCCAAAATTTATATCAGTGTCGCTTTATATTTGCATATCGCGAAAATTTATGCTCGAAAAGTTAGAACGTTGACCCATTATTTTCAAAATAGGAATCTCATGTATTCTGTACGCGCTGTAACGTACGCCGGATTTTGTGTAATAAGTGGAATGCGACGGAAGGTTGGCGTGTTTTTATCACGAAACAAATCACATAAATTTTATAATACGCACTCGCAACATTTTATAATATGTAACTTCACAAACTTTGTGAAATTGATTGGCAAATTATTCCGCGCGCACATGTAATACATATTAACCCTTGGTATTGGATGAAGTCCACCTCGGGTTATCCGGGTTAACGCAACGTGATTGCTGCAATATCTATAGCCATCAACGTAATTGAGAGAGAAAATGCACATAGCTTAGAATCGGTATAAACGCGACGGGATAACTAATTTAGAGTGACAATCATTACGCAATTACATAGTAATGATAGCATTAATAGCAAATAATACCATATTCGTAATTATCGTATTAATCGTCAATCGTGCGATAATAATGATAAATAATGCAAATACGGTATATGATTCATCGAAGCGGACGCCGTTGTCAAACTAGAGCACATTGTTTCCCAAAAACTATTCATATTTTTTCGATAAAACGTTATTTCCTTTATTGACGATAACAAGCAGCATAAACTCAATCGATTTTGGTTTAAAGATTGACGTGCTTTACATAAATTATATAAAACCAAATTCTATTTTCTATGTTTATACGTGCGCGCAATATTATTGTATAAGGATAAAATAGAAAATATGCGTGCGTACGTATATTACAAGAAAAATTACTTTTAAAAATGTAAACCGTATCCGTAAAAAGTCATAGCCACAAAATGCATGTAAATTTCTGCATGGCTGTAAAAAGTCAAAGCCACAAAATGCATGTAAAGCCAGCATGTTCACAATCGTGACTTGTCAAAAAATAAGCGCGTTTAAGTCCCATGTCGAAAAAGTCACAGAAAACTTCTCAAGCGCTTTAGTTACGATCCTCGGAATGATCTCGAATAAGAACCGGGTTGCCGGCCAACACGATGAAAATACGGTAAACCTTTAAAGGGCTGAGAGATGACAAAATGCGAGTAATCGGCGTCGAGACGTCAAAATAATACTGCAATATTTCGAGGCGGTTCACGGTTATTTCTCTGTAATATCGTAAAGCCATCCAAAGACAGGGTGTATTGTGCGAAATACGTGACGCTGTTGAACGTTTATTACTATGGCAAACTGCCGCTACGAAAAAATGGTATATAGTCTCATAATGTCTGTCAAACCTTAACACATTATAAGACATATATACATATATGCATTACCGTTTATAAGTAAATACTTTCGATTTTCTCGCATCTCACAAAAGAGTAAGTAAAAAAATTATAAAAATTTTCAAAAATGCACTTTAAAGAGAAGATAGAGCTATAAATCTGTCTTTTAATTTTGAATAATAAATTGTCCTTAAATTACATAAAATTGAAAATTGATTTTATTCTGAATTATTTTTTCAATATTTTTTTTACTTTGAAATGTTGTAGCATGATGGAACATTATCAGATAAAAATTAATAGAAATATTTTAAAATGTAATACGTTTTTTTGAGCTTTGAAATGTTTTTTGTGAAATTAGTGTAATGATTTTTGAAAAATCATATCAAATTTTTGTGCAAAAATTTTTTTTACGTTTCTTAACTTCGAAATTAAATCACGGAGAGAATTTTTTTTTAAATTTACCCTGCAAATCATGTTAATTATGAGACAATATAGTATTTAGGCAAATTTTACTGTGCACTACAATAAGATTTCGCAGTAGAATTTATTGTAGTGCACAGTAAAATTTACCTAAATACTATATTATCTCACAATTAACATGATTTTCAGAGTAAATTTAAAACAA
>NW_012026822.1:0-1090 GCF_000956235.1 Wasmannia auropunctata | reverse complement strand
TACTGTAGTAGCACCAATGATGAATGCAATGACGTCGGTAAGCGAGGTAACAGTGATGGTAGAACCGGCATGAGCTAATGCAAACCCGATTCTTTCTGTTAGCGGCTTATTTAAATTTGATTTATCGGTATGTATCTTCTTCCAAGATGCATTCATTACGAAAATATCGTCTATTCCTAGACCTAAGAGTAAAAATGGTAACGTTGTGTGCACGATCCCGTATGGAATTCCAATTAGAGAGCATATTGCCACCGCAAATATAAATGAAATACACACGCTCAAAAGACCCATACAAGTAAGATATAACTGCAGAAAAATAAATTTTCATTAAATACAAGTAGCAAATCATACAGAAATTGTTACTCTCGTAATAATCATACGTACTCGCCATTCCACCCAATTGTGATTGGATAGAATCATTAAACAGTACCAAAAACATATGAAAATTCCCACAACTAATTTATCTATATCTCGAAATAGGTTTCCTCCAGAAAGATCTCCAAAACTTCTACCAGCCTCGTAATAAAGCATCAACGAATTATTTGTATTTCTCACGCTTTGCAATTGGTGCGAAAGATTTTTTATATTTTCCAGATAAGCTGATTCCCAGTTCAATACTTCATCTGTTGCCTGAGTATAGACGATTAATTTTTTATTTTAAATTTATATATATATATAATACCTATATATATATATACAGAGTGTCCCATTTTAGTAGATCACCTCAAATATCTCTTGAACAGTGTATTTTAGGGAAAAATGTTTCAGATAAAAGTTTTGGGATTTCGAGTGGGACATAAGATGATAATATTGGTTTGATCCTGAGTGCAAGGTCGTCGTCAAGGTCAGGACAAGGTTACTTTGAGTTTTTTAAATGGAACCCCTTATTTTTCATTACATATTCTTGTAGCACACCTCAAGAGCTTTCCAAAACATATAGATTAAATATTTTTTGATTAAATAAATCTTAAGTTATGAAGCTTGAAAGTTGCAGTACCATCGGCATTAGCATTATCCAAGGTGTCCAAACACTGGCAAAACCTTTTGAATGTTGTTCAGGATCATAACATTGAAGATCGGAAGAGCACAC
>NW_012026821.1:3263419-3264251 GCF_000956235.1 Wasmannia auropunctata | reverse complement strand
ATCGCTCTGCTCGCTCGCTCGCTCGCTCGCCCACCGCTCGTAACTCCATCCTTTGGCTTATGTGCCGCTTACATGCACGCCCTTCCCCTTCGTACCCCCCCCCCTTTTTCCCTATCCCCCTTCGCTGCTGCGCAACCCTCGGTTGACCACCCCTGGCGCACGGCCTCTCGCGCGCGCGTTTGCACGCGCCTTACGCGCTCGCCCTCTCTCGCTCGTTTGCGCTATGTACAGTGCCCCGGCCACCCCCTTATGCAATCCCGCCGTAAGAGGCCCCCGCATACGCATACTTCTGCGGGGGCCCTCTATGTACACCGGACCGGGGTCGCGTGTACGTGTTGACCGTATACATATGTATAATACAACGTTCAGCGAGAGAGGTATAGCGGGTTTGTGGAAGAGCTTGCCGTCGGCCAGAGAACCCTCCTGCTACGCAGGCGGAGAGTGTAAGTATGTATGTGTTTGTGTGTGTATGTGTGTATGTGCGAGAGAGAGAGAGAGAGAGAGAGAGGAGAGGCGTGTAAGTTTTCTAAAAGATGTGCGCGCTTCGCCGCGCTTCCGGTTCACTGTCGTCCACCTTCCTCGCATAATGCGCGGAATTTCTTCGCTTTTTCGGAGTCCTCGCGCTCGGGCAGATCGCGAGGCGAGCTCGTGGGAAATTATCGGGATCGTCAAGGCTCCGACCTCGAAATAAAGTACGAAACGGCCCGAGAATAAGCCGCGGTAATTCGCAGCAAAAAAGTGTGCAACACGGGACGCGTACATTACGCTGGGGGTTATTCGCGCCGGAGTTTCCGCAGTCAGATTGTGCCTAGATATAAAGGGTAAAAAGGGC
>NW_012026821.1:3223288-3261067 GCF_000956235.1 Wasmannia auropunctata | reverse complement strand
GAGAGAGAGAGAGAGAGAGAAGGCCCGCGGTCGCCGTTGACACGGCGACCGGATGCAGAGCTTCTTCGCCGTCGTCGCTTACCGCAGCTCGCTTCCTTTCGCGCCTGGCGATCTCCATTCTGTCCAGGCGGGCGGGCAGGCAGGTTATTTCAACGCTCTTAATTGCGATTCTTCTCACAGGTCGGCACGCATGGGCGCGCGCGTTACGCAGCGCCGGGATCGTGGGATTGTTTCGTGTTTTCTGTCGAGATATCAAGTAGGGGGAAGAGGGTATCCGTCTTAACTCCGGCGCCCTTTATCGCGGTGAAAAGTGGGCGGGATCTAGCAGGTACATTAGGTCTGTTTATTTCGGCTGCACTTAAGACTGCAGTGATAGATGCACGCTCGGGTTTTCGCGGGGGAAGATGGAGAGAGGAAACAAACCGCGGAAAGTGTAACTAAAACCTCGTAACGATAAGGTACCTAAGGCTGATACTAGACGCTGGATAAGAAGAGATTGGTAGTCTATAAAGTTTGAGTTTCGAATTACAGGATAAATAGTGGCTAGAACGTTCAACAGTTTTTGGAGTCTTATTGATTCACTACTGATTTAATTTAAGAATTGAGGGCGGGATAAATCAAATAAATATCAGTAGTTTATTAAAAAAATGGCAATTGCTTTACGTTATTTTACTAGAAAGATGATAAAGAGATTCATGTTTCGCATGTCTTAATCGTTCTTTTAATTATAGATCATTTTTAAGACACATCCTGCTCTCAAATTAATTAACAATTTTGTACTTGTGTTATACTTGCGTTATATTTATTGCGTTAAAAAGCAATTAACTTCACGGCTAAATAAACCAAGTAAGTTAACTATCAGATACAGGCATTGTATGTTTTCACAAAGTATCTGCATTCAATCGAACTTACAAAATAATATCAACTTCGTAATTTTAGCTGCAGACAGGGCTTCTTTAACGCAACGTCGTGAAAAAATAGTGAAAGTTTACGAGAAAGTCTCGAGCGACGTGAATATCGTTCGCGCAAGTGGCGTTTATTAATAATTTAACTATTAATAAACAAATGTGCACTATTATATGCGCCTATCGATCGCCCATAATGTTCATTTATAAATTAAAAGTGCATTAAATAATCATTGCCCTGCCGTAAGAGCACTTTGTGCGTGAATCTATAATTATAAATCGAGAAAGAATCAAGAAATATTCTTGTTAAACTGTCCTTATTTTATCCACGTTACAGTAAAGAGTACACAACCCCACAGATGTTTTAATTCTGTGAAGTTGTACATCATATTCTTTAGGAGAGTAACATCACATCGCGAAATTGAGGTTGTTAAATGCAAAACTATGCAAGTGCCAAAAACATTTTTCATATTTTTATACTCTTCACGTTTCGTGCTGTCATACCTACTCTGTAATATGCAAATGGATTTTACTGCACTTGCCTCGAGTACCATTATTTGTCCTCTTTTAACTTTTCTGCATTTAAAATTCTAATATACCTTTCAATACATTAAACCTGTATCAATTTACTCGAAAGTCGTCATTCTGGCATTTACGTTAATAACATTTGCATATTTCTAATTAAAAAAAAAAGATGCGTTATTATATATTTATTCACAAATTTTCGTTCATAGATACTTCTTGCATAGATAAATAATCGTTCCTTTTATTCGTATGAAAATTGTTTTGTTATGCAACTGATGAAGTAATAAAATTGACGGTAACAAAATATTCAAGAATACCGATTAAAATATAACAACCAATTTTCTCAGACAACTCGAAGCGCTCGATCGCGCTTGTCTGCCTTCGCGTTTAGTGATTCCCATCGGAGAACATCTTGATATTTTCCCGAAAAATGTGCTACATCGCTACCGCGACGTCGCGTCGTCTAGCGGTCGTTTAGCTGCGCACCGGCGCTCATACATCGTTTTGCAGGTGCATCATACATTCTGAAAGTAATATCGAGGAAAGGATTTTTCGACAGTGTTTTTCAGCGAGTGCAAGGAAAAAGTTATACGCTTTTCGAATATTCTCGTCTAATTTCTGGCTCGTTTCGTAGTCGACGGATTCGAGAGAAAGACGAAGAGAATAAGAGAGAGAGAGAGAGGGGGGGGGAGGGAGAAGGAAGGGAGAAAAAGTACCTCGTTAGTGGTACGCCACTGAATCGGTCGAACGTTAGATCTCTCAACCGTAGATATCTGTAACGTAATCGCTGTGATCGTGGCGGTATATATATGTATATAACGACGATCGTCTTTTAAATTTATCTGCGAGAGCCTCCGCGCGCTACGTGGGATATAGGGATCGTAGAATTGGATAATTAATTGCATCACGCTGCACCTGCACGAATGTTACAGTTTGAACTCGGTTTCGAAACCGTCGCGACGTCGTGTTACGATAGTGACGTTAAAATATTAATATGCGGCAGGAGAGAGAGGAATATGGAGCGTACGCGCGAGGAATATGTCCGAAAGATCCCCTGCGACTTTCTCGGAAAATATGATACTCTCGCGCGTATAACATGACTAATTGATACATTTCATTGCGAGCGTATATGCTAATATAATTAGGATGTATTGAAAATCCTATTATGTAATTAGAAAATATAATAACGTAATGCTCTCGGTGTTCTTTTTTTTTTAATTTTCGATCTATAATTAGGATATATTGATAATTCTATTATGTAATTAGAAAATATAATAACGTATTGCTCTCCGCGTTTTTCTTTTAATTTTCGATCTGCTGCATTTCAGATAACGGATTCGCCACTTTATCCGACTGAATTTGAGCCATTTGTCAGCGTGAATACTCCACTGATCGGAACCGCATCGGGAAACCGGGTGCCACATTAAAGAAGCTGAAGCTGGATCAGCGTGAATGAATCTGAATTTCTTCGAAACGCGTCTTTCATTAAATATGTACAAGATGGTTCGAAATGATCGTTCACTATGATTTTCTCAGGAACGGATTGAAGATAGAAATAAATATAATATAAATTTGAATGGCTCCACCTGAGAAGATTACAGATTGCTCTGGATCACTATTTTTTTCTTTTTTTTTTAACAAAGTAAAACAAGTAGTTCGATATATTATACGAATCGGCTATAAATTGATAATTAATATAAATCAAATCAAAGAACGTAAATCTGTTCTTTTATTCTCGATTTGAAAAGAATTCTTTAAAAAAAAGTCTGAAAAATCTATGCAATATATGAAATCTAGATATATAACTTTAATCTAAATCTAGAATAAAAGCTTCCGATATTTTCGCGCCGCATTATATTTTCATGCGCCAGATGGAATGCGATAATTAAAACGCGAAGTTGGCGTTATTCCGTAATTACTACCTGAATAATTCCCCCACGTACACACACATTTTCTGTAGCGCAAACAATAGCGGAAAGTGAACGCTCAGCTCGAAAATTACGAGACTTATGCACGCTTTTGCGTTTTGGATACGTCGATATTACTGACATAGATATTAAGCCGTTGTGAACAGTTTTTCATCTATAGTGTATCTATATATTATAGTTCATCTATATATTACACGCCCCAAAAAATTTGAACAATGATAATAAAGTAACGTGAAATCTTACCAAAAATTTGTATAAATGATTGAACGAACAAAAATACTTAAACTCCTTTCTCTCCAAAAATAATCACAATTTTCACATTTCTAATATAAGCTAAATTAAAATTATCACATCATCAAAATCCAATCAATAATATCGAATTGTCAAATTAAAAGTAGTGAATTAAAATTTTACTATTACATGTATTTTACTATTACATGTAATTTTACTATTACATTCATTTGAAGTTAAATGAAAAATAGATTCAAGATTGATTGCAGTTTACGTTATCCTCTCTCTCCTCATAATTTATTTGTATTTTAGAATCCCTTAGAATTTTCACTCCTAAATAATTTCCAAACAAGTTTCTATTTTCAATTTTCAATTTTAAACTGCCTCAAAATTCAGACGGAAGACACCGCCTTACTATCATTGTTCGAGTTGTTTGGCGCACCCTGTACTTCTCTCGCGGCTTGTAATTTCGGAGAGTTTCGAGCGCCTGTTCCGACGCACGAGCGAGTGCGTTTATGCCGGGCTTAAAGTTGGATCGTCATCGTATGCGGAAGGAGAGACTCGAGGAGGAAGACGTCGCGTATAGGAACGCGTACAGGGGAAATGGCGTAAGAATGGGCGGGAATGGGAAAGCCGGAGACGGAAGAGGCGCGGGTATATAGGAGAGGGAAGAATGGCGAGGCAGTAACAGGGATTATAGGCCGCGGTAGGAGACGGCGGCGGATGCGTGTGTCGGGGGTCCGAATTACGTGCATCGATTCACCGGGCGGGCGAGTTCGGAAATGGGGAAAGTTTCATGGCGGGCGAGCCCGTCGTCGGATCCTTTCGGGGAGATGAAGAACGTTCCCCGGCGGGGTGGCGGAGGACGTATAGTAGGTAGCGGACCCCAGCCAACGGAGAACACACTCCGTCTCGGATCAGAAACTCCGATGGCGATCGTTTGGCAGCGCGGCGGATCGGCGCGTCTCCGGGCGTCTCCGGGCGCAAACGCGCGAGCAAGCTTTTACGCTTCCTCCGGGGATTAACGAGTTCTTTCGGTTATACGTACACGCCGTACACGGATGCGCAAAGTGGAGTCGCGAAGTAATTGGCCGCTATACGTGGTGTAACGTAGAAAACGTGTCACGCCGTTTTACAACCTCACTGAGCTCTCCTTCCGGAAATGATACTGCACAGCGAGCGAGCGAGCCCGCGCGCGCTCGGCTACGGGGAATTGGCTGCCGAGGTAGATATTTGTGTGAGGATGATAAGTAAGTCTTATGGAAGTGGGTATACTACGTGTGCTCTCGCGCCAACAACATTAATTCCGTTGCGCAGCTTCTTTGCTGAGTTTATTGAAGCATTTATTAACCCTCTTACGCAGGCTGCGTTCCTGAAATAAACCCGGTGCAACATACGCGCGCTCACGAGATAAACACGCATAAGCTTCCACGCATTCTTTTGACATTCAAGAGAATACGTAATTGTATTTTCGCGTTTTATAATTTACATCAACGTTACGCTAATTTTTTTGTAATATATACTATCGCGATTCGCCGATTCTACAATAATTTTAAAACTACCTTTTTCTCTATATTGCAACATTAATAATATTACTCGAACCTAAAATAGTATAGTCTCTGTTAATTATGTCAGTATTTAATACAATAAGAAAAGATACTTGAACTGTTTGACATCAAATTTCCCGTCCGGTTTATCGGCTCAAATTAATCCGGTCGACTAGATAACGCCATAACAACAAAAATTCGCGAATACAAACTCACGAATTCTCGACGCTGCCGTGTGTCCGATTGCGTTTTATTGGCAGACTGACATGCCCACTCGGGAAATGACGTACTCTCGTCGCTTTGTCATTTAGAGCGTATCGGACAATCGAGTGTGCCCGGCGCAACGGTGGACGGCTACGTCGAAAACGTTACATGTTAAAATTGTTATATCCCCATATATTCCCGCGTTTTCGGGAAACACATCGCGCACGACGCGGTGCATCCGCAGTGCTAGCGCGCGCACAGATGCGGTAAGTGTAGTTTACTAATTTTCCACGGGCACCGATTGCAAAGTTTGCGATTGCTAAATTGGTGCGGATAACAGAAACCCCGGGGTTTCTGGTTCGGGCTTTCCACAGCTGCCAATGTCAATGATCCACTTGTAACTCACCGCCAGAGGCCAGAGAATATATCTGCAGGCCGTGAAAATGAAATTTAATTCTCAGGATACACACCGTTCTGTTATTCTCGGCGGCATAATTTTATTTATCGTTAATTAAATCATATTTTTTCAGACAGCAAAAGATGATCGAGAAACAATCAGACGGTTTTTTTTTTAAACAGATCAAATAAATCCGTAATATAGAGGAAGGACATCGTAATATAGAGAAGGACACGTCTGCTTGAAAAACACGTCTCCTTGCTTGGTTGAACGAAAGAGAAATCATCGCGTTTTCAACTATCGAAAAATATTCGTCCACCGCCGCTCGAGAGCGCTCGATTTATGGTAATTCGGTCGCCGTCGGCCGACATTTCTTTGACTATAACGCCCGCTCGGACATTTCGCTAATTCGTATTATCCTCCTCGCGGACGCGGACGGATTGTCTTTCGCCTCGGAGGCCGTAACCACCGCATGGCGCGGCGCGGCGCAGCGGCCGCATTTTCCGCGCTGACACAAATGGGATTTGCATCACCAGAAATAATGAAATTCTAGGCAGACTTTATTACTATTACGAGAGGCGCGCGGGAACCGGAGTGCCGGGGAGCGCCTCTCCCTCCCCCCTTTCCCCCTTTCTCCGCGGTGCGGTCTCTCTCTCCTATCCTCCGAGGATGCGCCCGACTTTGTAACTTCGGGCGAAATTGAATTCTGCGCGCTTTCGTCGGTTTAACTGCAATTTGTAAAAGTCCCGCACTCGGCTGCACTGTCAGCGGCCTCCGCCGCCGCCGCTGCCGCTGCTGCTACCGCCGCCACCGCCGCCGCCGCCGCCGCCGCTGCCGCCGCGAGAGCTCCGACATTTTTCAAAAGTCAACTTTCGAAGCCGGTAAAAATTTCCCACACGCTCCCGTTATTAATGACCGAAGTGATGCTTCAAGTAGCGCGTGAAAATTCCGAAAATTCTGGCGCGCTAAATTAGTCTTTTTAATCCCTTCCAATTCGGCCAATTATGTCGCTGCAGGTTTTCATCGAAGGAAGTATCAAGCAATTAATATCACACATGGTATGAGTTGTAATTTAATGTCGCGTACACATATAACGCGGCAATTTACAGTAATTCATAATCAACACGTACAGATAACTATAATTAAACGAAATCACAATGAGATTGAAAGATTGATGAGCGTGGCTGAAAAGTGTCCACTTAAAGTGACATTTCCGATATGTGCTTATACATATAAAGTGCACTTTCTTGCAGGATTTAATAGCTGTGTCCATACGCTTAATAAAGGGTAAGGGACTTTAATCTCTGGTACTCTGTATTCACGAGCGCTCCTTCATCTCCATAAAATCGAAAGAAAGTCTCGTCGCGCATTTGTCACTGTTCGCCGATACTATTTTCGCATCCCGAGCAGGTTTTCAGGTATTCGCGGCGCGATTAGTATCTCATTTCCGCAAAGTAATTGCGGCATCGCCGCGGTTCTTCCGTTACTCGTTATACACGTCGGGCGAAATGAGTGAGGAATCATAGCGTAATTTACCCCGCATATAACTATCTACCGTCTCGTGTGTTGCCTTATGTCTCAAATACATAACGTGTGTATGTTCTAAAGTTCATCGGAAACGAGTTTCCTATGTCACCGTAATCCTCCTATTGCTCGTAGGATTTGCTCATGTAGGAGGCATTTTGCTCATAGGAGCGCACGGAATTCCATATTTACTCGGATCTTCCTAATATATTGAGAATGACAAATTGGAAGATGCAGATTAGATGTAGGATAATGAAAATACTCGGAATTAATATATTTACTCGAGATACAGATGAAAATTACAACTCCGTAGAATTTCACTCGATTAAATTCAATGCCACCGGGTGTAATCGAAACCTCCAGTAAAATCGCAAGACTTAAAACGCCAAGACGAACGTTTTAAAGAAGTGGACTATACAATATAAGGTGATTCAGAGCAAGGTTTCGCGACACAAGTAGAGAGCGGTAGTTTCGTTCACTTATATATATGTATAACATCGTTCCGTTTCACCGATAATTTTAGGTCCGTGATAGACGACATGACAGGCGGGAATGGCCGCCTTTGAAATTCTCGGGAGCGTTATCTAACCCTGCGGTGGCTTTTACCCTTGGCAATGGTTTCTCCGCATAAAAAAAGGGGGGGATGATGGACGATGTCAAGTGCTGGAAGAAACATGTACGGGCGGTCCGCGGAGCCGACCGAGTTCTTCTAGCGGTTCAGACACGCGAGCCATTCACAATGTTGGGAAACCGAAAGAATGCGAAAATTTATTGGTTCTCTAAACGGATAATAACACGTAGGGACGCGTGACTAATTGGTCGCGTTACATTGGCCTCTTCGGCCGCAGACGCGACTCCCATATGCGGGCCGCGCGTAGCTACAATCTGTTAAGAGTACGCTACCCCTCTTCTCCCCGTCTCTTTTTTTTTTCGCCAGTTCTATTTGCTCAACTGGATTGGCAACCGGCTGAACTGGTTTTACGCCCGACATGTCGCGACGTAAAGTAGATAATGGACAACCGTCCGGGCAGGGCCGGGGTTGCGCGCTCGCGCGAACATCGTTTCAGAATGAATGAGAGCCGGGAATATTGTTGGCACATCATGAAAATCCTGTTCTGCGACCGCCGATCGAGGAGCGTCTTATCTAGGTTATCGTTGGAAAATATCTGGAGAACCGCAACCCTATGGCGCATAAACACCGATTATCAATTGTCGCCCCTTGATTATTTAACGTATCTTAATTACTCCGGTTATTTTCTCCTTTATCCTCTTCATAGTTACACCCGGAGTAACCGGAGGATCGCGATCGAAGAACGTAGTGCGGAGGGAAAGAGTAGATAAAGGTGTCGTCACATCTACATATCTATCGGTGGGAAGTATAGCGTTGATCAGAGGGACACTTTACACACGTGCGGCGATGAGGTTCGCGCAGATGTTCGGGATTGAAAGAAAATATCAATTCTGCTGCCGATTCGCGCTGTTAAGATTCACTTCCTGCCCCGACGAAAGCAATTGAAACCCAGTGCTCGATACGAACTCGAATATCCGATATTGAGTTGGCAAGTGGTCATCCGATATCGGGCGTACCTTAGATACCCGTTACTTCGGCCAAGTTGTATTCAGATACTACGGGATTTATCATTTTTATCTGACTAAAGTGTAACGCCATACAAACTTCACTGCTTCACACTTAGCATTACTTCAGCATTATAGGAATACCAGAACTAAAACAATTTAAAATAATTGGTTTGTAATTTTTATCAAATTTATAACGGTACATTTTCCTAGAGAACGGTTCTCTATAATGTTTGTAATATGTAAATGATTCACTCGATTAATTTAGTTTTCTCATTCCTTTTTCAAGGAGTAAATAGAGTAGAAATAGGTACACGTTAATTGTGGATGTAGTTTTAGTGTTAATTAAATGACGTCAGCAAAATAGAGCGATAACTCAATTGCTAACAAACACCTGAAATATTATTCAAGGATACGAGACAATTTCTAAATATTACAATTTAATTATTAATAAAGTTTAACAATTTGCTTTAACATAATAAAATACGTTCTCGACTAAACTTATTTCTTATAATATCTCTGATGCATCCTGTGTTATTATCGAGCTAATACTACGTGCGATATCATTTATCTAGAGAGGGGGGTATCAATTCAGCGCTCAGAATAAAAGGATATGACGCGATTATTCGCGAAGGGGAGGCTATACTTGAGAAGAGATACGAGCGAGCGCGGCAAGTGATTAACCGGTGATTCCGCGCGATATACGTAATAAACAGATGTTCCGCCGTGATTTCTCGACGACCGTGCGCCGGGAGATGACATCCCGCGGATACGAGGCTCCGGTTAACGAGTCCCCGCTATCTCGTAGCTCACTCGAGTTTGCGACCGCCGCTATATAGTGCGCGCCGGCATTACTACGGCGCGGTGTCCGGTTTTATTCTCCGTCTTTTGCCCGGGAGGCGCGGACTGCGGACTCATTGCAACGCGAGACTGGTTTCCATTCATTCATCGCGGCGTATCGGCGGGGGTATTTACTGGATCGTGGCCGGCTCGGCCGGGCCGAGGCTTGCCTCGCCGCTCGACTTGTGGGATAGGTAATGGCCGGTTGGCGTGTTGGCCGAGTGAAAATCCGCGAGAGCGGTCGAGACACACCTTCCTCCGTTCCTCTCGTTTCGTCCGACGAGGGACGAGGCTGCTCGAAAAACGCGTCCTTGTTGTTCCCCGCGCACGGATCCGCGGACTGCCCGTCTGAACGGACTGGACGGGACGCAATTACGGGACGAGTCGCCTCTTCTGTTTTCACTGTGCGGTTTGCACGCGAATTTTCGTTATTCCGCCGCCGCGTGAGAGTTTCATCGGGTTGTTTCGATTCACCTTCCTTCCCGCGCGCGCGCTCGATAGGCTTACTTTGTGTATGAAATAAAGCGGGGAGGGGGGGGGGACGGAGGGCGCGCGATGCTTTCTTCTGCTTTTTATTCATGAAATAAAATCTAAAAACGGGAAAACGTGAATAAAGATATTACAGTGCGCTCGACTGTGCTCGCGAGTTAAAACATTTTACGTGTCTGCAACAAGGGGGCAGTAGTACTGCGGGATTTTATGAATAAAAAAACGGCATTCAACGTCTATCACACTTCGATCGACTTCGGTCGATGCGGCTCTATTATATATTTTTCATTTCTCGTAATACGCATCTCGTAAAAACTCAAGTGTTTGTTCTTCCATTTAGTTTTTACGCGCTCTATACGGCATGCGGTTAAAAAAGATGATGCTTTTAATGTACACGTTTATTTTCACAAGCTCGTGTCTCTAGTACAGTATTTTGCACATTGCAGCCAAGCCCCTTGAAAATCTCGCTTTTTAATTTGTTAGAGGGACATTTTTCGTTTGGCGCTGCACATTTCGAGATCGTCTCGCACTAACGAAACGTCGTATATTTATATATACAGTGGTAATTAGTTACCGAGTCACGAGCCGGTTAACCCGATTAAGCGAGTTATGTTCTCGCCGGGCGAGATGCTCGGCTTGATGGGTATATACGCGCGCACGTCGCCGAAAAACGAGCTACAAAGCGCGGCAAAAGCGCCTATTTCGCAAAATCGATTCAATCTTCTTACCCCCGCGTAATGAAAAATTCCCTCCCGAGATTGCTCGGCCATGTAAGAAATTGCCGCTCGGCGTTATCTCGAGAGCTGCTGATAAAAATTCGAAAAACGAGCCGCCATACCTACACGCGTTGATGGCCACTGTCTCTCTCTCTTTTTTTATATCCTCCCTCTCGCAATTAAACGAATGACATTCTTTTGCCACGGGGGTGATATTGCAGCGCTCGCGACAAACCGCACGATGAAGAAACATTGGATAGCATAGCAGCTGCTATTGTCATTCTATTCTTGACACTCGTGACATACTTTATACTGATATCTAATATAGTCACATTACACGTCTTTAGTATAATTTATTTAATATAGTATAATTAAGTATAATTTGTAAATCTATAAATATTATCTTTTTAATCTTTGGTATATAATAATTTTTTTAAATTATTAGCGATTATGCTACATTTTCTACAATTGAATACATTTAATAAATTATTTTTTCTAAGTTCGATGCGGATTCTGAGAGGCATTAAAATTCAATTTACAATAGACGATCCAAAGACCGTTATGCACATTCTAAATGTAATTCGTACGATTCGTACGGAGACAAAGCTAGACATTATGTAGACTCCGATCATCCCTTCCCCAGTTGAGGATATAGTTATTGCCCTTTCTCCTATTTCTCCCGTATACACGTTGAATGAAGATGTAGCCGCGAACTGGGAATGTGACTACCTACGACGAGGTCTATAAGTCGTAAATATGATACTTTAAGAGAAGCTCTTGTGGGAAAGTATACTTGCGGAGGGGAGGGAGGGTGGAACGGAAAGTTCGTGAACTACATTATGGGGGAAGTTTACGCCGTATCGACCACGACGCACATCTCTCTCGCGAGTTCCAAAGTTAAACAATGATGTAAAGAAGCTTATTAGCGAATAGAGAAACGTATTGTGTTATCAGGTCACTGACCTCGTGTAACGCGACAATAATACCCTGCGCCTCGCGCGGAGCCGGCGGAAAATCTAAACTGAAACTATACGATACTCTCGCCCCTCCCCCCATCCCGCTCTACGCGACGCTAACGTAACGGAATAAAACATGAGTCCGCATGACGTGACAAGCGCGCGATGTATTCTACTCCAAGTAGGAAACAAAGGCGATGCCCCTTTTTAGTGCTCCGCATTCTTTTTTCTCTTCCGCGGACGTCGACGTTTCTCTCTCTTTCTCGTATTAGATTAAAAATATCTCGGTGCCTTTTCGCACTGGCACACATACAGATCGTATTTGTACAATGTCCCTCCATAATATATCCATTATATCTCCATTATACGCTAATACGTTCACTTATTACAATAACGTAATATCGATAATAGCATGTAATCGAAATTAATGGTGAACTATGTAATGGGAGTAAATCGTGTAAAACGGGCATTTTAATACGCGAGGTGTATGCGAGAAATCACGTATTTTTTATTCCTTCAGCTACGACATTCCTACAATAAGCAATCTAATCGCGCGTCTAAATGTTTTTTGTAACATTTTATTGCATTTAAATGACACTTTTTTTTGAAAAAATTACTTAAAATTCTTCGTCCTCCTGTCGCGCAGTGCAAATACAAACGAACCTAGTTGCCGACAGCTGTCAAATTGTATTCGGGAAACGTGTCGCTGTTTAATCATTTTTATACCCCACGCGCGACCAGCGTACATGTGTCACGATCGGGCATAATGTAAGCATAACGTCACTACTCTGGACGTAGCGACCGGACGTAACACGAGACATTACGCGGGGCGGACAATAAGAATTTATCACGGTGTGAAAAATGTATGGATAGGACCCGTCCCGAAAGTCCCGCGCTGTGCGCCCTAATAAATTCAGCCCGCGCGGCTCCGTTTTTCGGCGGGGATAGCGCCTAACACGTCCGCTCGTAGCTCGGGAACAGGCACGGATAGCCAGTTTATAGCTTACACGCCGGTTGCACGAGAACGTGGCACGACTCCGAGTCGTGCTCCTAATATCTCGCACATTCGGGAGAAAAGGGAGACATGGAGAGAGAGAGAATAAATTAGAGCTGGGGATGATTCACGTTTCGAGGCGTATGCTCCATTATGACTTACTGAGACAAAATGAAAAAATGATATAGCCGCGCCCCCAGCGGACGTATTCCAAGATTCTCTTTTCCGCGTTTACTCCATATGACGATTCTGCATTAGTCGTTGGCATTAATATTTATTAACATTAGAACTACACCGACAATTAAATATATACCAAAAGAAAGATGAAAGAGGAAAAGAAATTAATTAATTTAATCACTTATATTTTGCAACAAAAGTCACGAAAAATCACAGAAAAAGTGTGTTATAAATTTGATAACAAATAAGAAAAGAATTGATTAAAAAAATAAATTTATCAAATTTTTTTCTAATTTGTTGAATTAAATTTATAACGGTAAATTTATACATTTTCTACGTTATAAATTTGATAACCGAATCAGATTGCTTTGGTAGCTTCTATTAATTTATCACCGTAAAAATTTTTCGCCTTGATTATTGCGAGTTAAACACGAATATCGCAAAATGTTCTTATCTTTTGAGAAAGATATTGTCGATATCGGTATCGAGGAGAATAACGGACTGGCAAATACTTCCGATACGCTACGGCAATTCCGTGCACCCGGCAAGCCTCGCTGATCGCGCGCTAAATCTGCAAGAACGGCACGGACCACGAGGACAAACTCGCCTAACGACCCCATGCTGGGGGCACAATGAATACCTGGCTTTGACTCACGTGCGCGCGAGTCTTCGAATGTCGGAAGAAGCCTCGGCGAAACTATTCAAACTCCGTCAGGGGGTAAGAGCGTCGCGGCGCGAGGACAAGTGGATGGAGAGAGCAATAAACAGGTGGATGGAGATAGAAACCGAGAAAGAGAATGTCTTTCTCTCCATCCATCTTCTCTCTCTCTCTCTCTCTCTCTCTCCTCTCTCTTTCTCCACCCTCCTCTCTCTCTGTCTATCTCTCCCCCTTGTCTCCTGTGCGTGGAGTCAAGGTGGAGCTTTTGGCGAAGCAACGCCGGCGGGCCTAATGACTCCGGCCACTCAGAGAATACACTAATTACCGTGGAAGCGCTTCGTACACGCTTCCGGAACGTAAGCATTGTGCCGGTCGCCGCGCGTTGGTTGTGTCATCTCTCTCTCCTTCCCTTCTCTCTCTCTCTCTCTCTCTCTCTCTCCCTCTGTCCTCCCTCTTCTCTCGTCGCCGTTCTCCCGAATGTGCGAGATATTAGGAGCACCGCTCGAGCTTGAACTACGTTTTCCTGCAACTGGCGTTTGAACTATAGGAAAGCGCCGTCTCTTGGGTATCTACCACGCACTTGCATTCGCACACACAAGCCCTCGGATCAATTCCCGCGAATATATAAAAACATATCCGGAGAAATGTTTTTGCGCGCGCGTTAGTTTTTCGAGCTGCTGCCACCTCCTTTTTTTCCTAACATTGGAAAATGTTGCGGTGTCGCTGTCGCAATTATTCCGATCCTATAGTCATCCCGATTTACGCGGACTATTTTTTTCACACGGATTCCGGTTACCCGCGGGTCGGTGCGAATTATATGGAAATAGTATAGTTTAACAAAACAAAAAAGAGAAAATGTGGAAACTGTTCTACATATCCTCTGTTCTGAATATTTTCCTATGAGATTTTCGCGAACGCGCAAAAATAAAACAATGTAGAAAAACACCGCGAAAATTGAGAATTGGGAAACGCGCCGTACAGGTGTACATAGAGAGTGTAACGACCAGAGTTATCCACGAGCGAGGTTTAACATTTTTTTCTTTAGCATGTCGATCGCGTGCGCCAATGTTTTTTATTTGATACTAACTCTCTGATTTAGCGATATCGAAGATACAATATCGATGTTACGAAAAAAAAAACTCAGCGTTAAAAGTAAAATATTCATAATTTCTTTTTCTCTAAAAAAAAAAAGAAGAGATCACTTCCATTTCATTACTGTTGCGTTGTAGACTATGCATCTCTTATAACGGCAATCTTAATTTAAACGACAAATTTGCTAATAAAGTTTTAATCGATTTTTCCTTAATGTAGAAGTAAAGTTTTGAATCGTAAGGTGAAGAAGATACATTTCATAAATTGATCTCTAAAAGAACAGATGATAAAAATCATATTCTCCAGTTAAATTTACAGAGATTTAAAGGAATTTGAATTTCTTGCAAGGAAATATCTAATGTTGAAAGAGTCGCGAAAAAAAACAGCATCCTTCCTCGGACATTCTCGCCTAAAAAAAATTGACTCTAGATTATTCTGGAGAATCTGTTATTAAAATTAGAGCCGCAAATTATGGAGCGTATATATATATATATATATATATATATATATATATATATATGTATGTATATATATGACAGAAGCGGAACGGCGCCAAAATTGCGCTTTCCGCAGCTTCCCTGCGGGTCGTAGGAAGCGCAAAGTTTTCCCGCCCTCTCTGTTTTCTTTTTCCCTTTTCAATTTTGTCGACGGAACGAGCGTGATAAGCAAAAACGTTTGCGACGAAGTTGGCCGGCTTGACATTAGCCCCGGCCGTCGGCCGGACGGCTTAAAGTAGCCGAATATTCATCGCGCGCGGAGGGCGCGCGCGCTCCGCTCGTTAAGCGAGTTTGTCGCCACCGAGTTTGCATACGTTAAACGCGCGAGGTGTTTGCAATAATCCGTTTTAAACGCGCGTGTAAAACGTAGACGTGGGCACGCGCGATTTAAAGCACGGAATATATGCCGCGCGGCGCGCCGGCATGCGCGTGCACGTAAGGAAACACGATAAAACGGGAGGAAAAAACAAACTGGAAAAAAAAACGAAGAACATAATATACGGAGGGGTTTCGGGGGTGAAACGTGATATGTATTACATTTTTATGTGTATACTCAACTCGTATATATACGTTAACGTTATACGCCGATCCGTCTTGGACGCGACGCAAGTGCAACAGTAAGTATTCCCTCCGTCTGCGTTTTGCAGATAAACAAAATGTTATTCGGTAAAAGTTAACTTCATCGGATATTCTTACTTTTCCTCCGTTCTCTCGCCGCCTTCTTTTTTTTTCCACGTCTGATATCTTTCATTTCATCCGTGCGCTGCATTGAAATTCATAATGTTTCGAAACTAAATTTACACAACTGGCAAATGTAATATACCGGCAGCTTTTATCTTTATTTTTTCCCCCCGTTCCATTTTCTCTCCTAACTAACTGTATAAGTATTCGCGGATGTATCGAATCAGCGATTCGGTCTGGCGCGAGCCAGGTATTTTCGCGATATACAGATCCGATCTACCGGGGCTCTACATCTCTATTCCGAAGCTAACGCTTCGCGTTAGAGCGTAACGCGCCCCGTTATAAAAGCGCCCGAGTTAATTGAACGGAATCTCTCTCTTGCAACCTGTGATTAAATGGGTCATCTCTTAATCGCGATCCCCCGTCCCCCCCCCCCTCCTCCCCCGACTCGGCGCGAAAACGTCTCTTGTTTTTGTTACACGTTCCACACGGGAGATCGCGGAAGCGTTTCTAAAAGCGTTGATAAGCATTATTACAATTCCGTAAATCTGAAAAAGAAATACGGATTATGCAAATCCAGGTCGCGATGCGATTTCGTGAAATCTACATGACGTAACAAGCTTTATAATTCTGTTTCTGATACTGGAAGTAATACATTGTTGTTGATGCCACGTCATGTTTTTACTACTGGCTTTATTTCGGTCTGATATTAAAAAGCTCATACAGCGAGAGAAAATCTGCCTCTTTTTTTATGTCGGATATCTACAGCTCTTTCCCTCTCCGTGCTTCATTTTGTTTTATAGCGGAATAAGATTACTATTACATAGCTAATGAAGCTATTTTATGAGACGTCATTTTTTTAAATTTAAAAAATTCATGCTTAATAATTTTTTAAATCTATGTTATCGGTGGTATAACCTATTTCAAAATGACGGAAAATTTTCCGTTGTAACAGAATAATTACAATTCAACTGGATTACATTGCACAATCAAATATTGAAATTACCTGCAGTTGCAGTAATATTCGCTGAATTTATCTTTTTGTTAAGAGCAGCGTTATCAATTAATTCATTCTGAAAAAATTCTAAAAAACAAAGTTATTCTCTGAAATAATATTTAGATGTACCTATATAAAAGAATCCTTGCAAATTTAATTTCTTACTCCTCTTTTTTTCCTTTTCCTCCAATTATCCTGACGACGAGAACAATCGTGATATTTTTAACTTTGCAAGTACTCGTGTCTTCGTTGTCGTCCATCGTTTAGCGACGACGTCTCGCAAATCCGATACGATCGTAAAGGATCGACTTTTTCGCGGCGGGATCGCTGTGCTGCAGAAATGTTTACTCGCCCAACCCCCTAGTAAATTGCGTCACCGAATCAACTTAGTCGTGAAGCGCTGCAGTTGGCGACCGCCGTAAAGCAGTTTAGTGCCTTCGGGTCGCGTACAACGCGAATAATTTACAGGGCACGGTGAAGAAAAACGGTAGATACAGTCGCTCCCGTGCCCGTTTAATCTCTCCGTCGAATTCGGAACGAGATTGATGGACAAAAATCTCCCGTCGAATCTCTCTCCCTCTATCTATCTATCTATCTCTCTATCTATCTATCTCTCTCTCTCTCTCTCGTCGATGAGGATAATGAGAGTCCAATGAAATCAATTCCCCTTTGTTCGCAGCTGCTTTTAACGTTATCTTTCACAGCCCGCTAAACCGCCTGGAAAAGTTCGCCGATCGCCGAACACGTATTTATGAACGCGGATACGCCTGACCCTGCGAGCAATTATGCGAGCAGCGAGTTTATCGGCATCGCCGATCTCGCGCGGTTTAATGACGGTCGTATCAAACGCGATACTGGGTACTTGCTGCCCGATATATTGGTAGTGTCGACCGCCTGGATACATTTACGGTGTCGAGTTGGAGCGAGGATGTAGTTATCGGTAATGCGCGAAGGAAAAAGACGGAGACCGCAGATGTCCGTTAATTATATTCGCGTTTTCACTCATTTAAATCCCGTGCTGAATCCCGGGAGAACGTACGTACACGAAGCGTGTTCTGAGGATACGAAATTGCTTCCGCGAAACTGTTATCGATTTATCTTCGAAGAATATGTACATTTATAATTCTAATTTTTATTCGAGCGGGAAATTTTGCTTCTTATAACTTGAGTGTTAACCGTGCCAACGGAGATCCGAGATTTTCTCTCGTTCAACGGTAAATTCTCACTAAATTTACGCAATACGAATAATAATGTACATACGTTCTCCTTGTTAAATCGAGCGGCGCGTGTTTCTTTTCTTTTTTCAATTCATTTGAAACATTTTGGTAACGAGTATTCGGGGAAAATCGGAGAATCGAAGAACGCCCGGGACCTCGTCGTTGCTGAGGTCAGAAGAGCCGATCGGCCGGTCATTTTCCTTAGTTGGCTAGAGGCGGCCAGGCAGGCGTGCGCGTTCAGAAGCTTCTCGTTATCCGAAAGGCAAACTTCCTCCGTCGATGAGAACGATGAACGAAACGATAAGGAAACTTCGTCTCGGAACGGCAATCTCGCTCCAAAGAGATAAGGATGGTGCACGATTTTACGAAGCTTCACCCGTCCCCCCCAACCCCCAGTCGTCTCGTTAATAGTCTTCGCGAGGAGACAAACGAAGGGAGGGTGGGGAACAAAGTAAAGGTGGCCTTAAGCCGTGAGGTGAAAAAAGACTGGCCGATAACCGTCGACGGGCGGAGCGCCATTTATTGCATCATCCGTTCTCGCGGAAAATTCTTGTCGCGACGTATAATCAGTCGGAGGGTGGAACAATATGCAAAGGCTCCTTTTTCATCTCGAATAAAAAAAAATCCCATTTGCGTTGCCGAAATAGATTTTCTTCATAAATCTGTCATTCGTTCGGATCATTAGAATTTTACTCCTATATCCAATGAAACTGCAGCATAGCGGTTTTTACTTTTTGTTCGTTAACGAAAAAGATATACTTCTATAACAGTTATTTCATTACAGTTACTTCTGCTATCTAAAGAAGATTAAAAACAATTAATTGATAATTATGTAAAGCCGTCTGTGTGTGATTAGGAAGACATGACGTGTGATCTCAATCTATAAATCAGTAGATAACATGCGCTACAAATCTTTGCGGTGAACCGACAAGGCATGATATTTGAGCCTCTCCCCGGGTCTTTTACTCCTCGGGCTCGCACGAACGCCCGATCCGATGAGTCAGTGATAACGCGCGGCAGCGCTTATTTATTTGTCGCCCGGTTATTATACGGCCGCGCGCGGAAGAGCGTCGCGATCTGTCTCACCGTGAAATTACTAAACACAACGTCGGGGAGCGAGAGGAGGCGAGCGAGCGAGCGCGGCCCTGACTCTGCCGGTCGCCTTTATCGCGACGGTAATTTTTTCCGCGATACGCCTCGTTTGGTCCACACGCTCGGAGCACACGCTTCGCCAGACGCGTCGGCCGGGGCGTCGGTGCGCGCGACCGACGTGCGATGCGCGCCGCGCCGCGCCGCGCCGCTCCGCTCCGCGCGCGCGTTTCATGGTACTTAGGTGCTCACGCCGGCGGCGAGCCGAGGAGTCGTATCGCGTGAAATCTCGTCTCTCGATCTGCGATCAGCGTGCGTAACGCGCGACGACGACGACGTACGTACGTACCGTACGTACGTACGTAACTCGGAACATGCTCTTACATGGGAACATAATTCTCTCGTGCGAGACGGCCGTATTACAGTGATCGCGCCCGCCACAGTCCGTGTAAAAGTGGAAGATAAGAAGGTGCTTCTCTTACGTTCTCCCTTACGCGCCGTGCCTTAGACTGAACTGTCACGGTACCCGAGCTGTAGCGGTAGCGATGCCGGATTTATGTCGCCGTGCGTGCTCTCAGCAGGCTCTTATTAATTTACTTAAATGCATCTCGTCGTCGTCGTCGTCGTCTAAACTCAAACGCGACTCTTGTACATGTAAAGTGCTTTCAAAATAGCTAGAAATTTATCAGGGACAGAAAGAGTGATATAAAAAATAATTACTCATTTTTCAGAATGCTCGATTCTTATCGGGCGGCAAATGACCGCCGACTTTTGTCAACGCAGTACCTCAGAATTATTGAAAGAGAAGAGTATGTATATTATGCTTAATTGTTAATTGGAGTTTTCGGGAGACATGTCTTTCTATGATAAAATAATTTTTCGAGATTCAAAATTTTCAAAAAAAAAAAAAAGATTTTCGTCTAATTTATATGAATTATATATGTATATACTTGGACTCAGATTTATTTTGAAATGCTCTTTCCCACGTGTCGATAAATCATTGCACGTCTTTAAATAGGTTTATTTTTCTTAAAGATAATAGCGTTGTACGTCTCGACAGTGCAGTAATATTCCTTCGTATTGACAAATGTCGAGAAATTAATATTCCTTAGGTTAAAGCCCGACAATTTCTTCACACTTCCCGCAGGGATGACTGATCCGCACAGTCATTTAGGTTTAGCAAACCTACGGACCCGAGCTCATTACACTGCGAACATCTACATTTACATATCGTGCACACGTGCACACTCACCTATACACATACTTTTGCAAATGATATAACAGTGAATAACTGAGAAAAAGTACAAGTGAAAGGTAATCTAATCTGAAAAGAAGAAGAAAAAGAAAAAAATGACGTCGAGACGTGTACATATATCTAAAACTTAATTAAAATTAAAAACACTATAAAAATTTAAAAAAGAATTACACTTTAAAGTAATCTGATATCAATGATTAATGGCTAAGAAAGTCATATAGTTTTGACATACATATCTCTAAGAATCGTTTTATGCTTTTTATTGTGGACTCTAAGCACAGAACATGCATCAAGTTTAATCGATTAATGCACGATTAATACTGTCAATTTCGTCAGCATTCTATCTGTGACACTGTCAATCGCGAGCGATTTCTCGGTCGCACGGTATCTCAAGAATGGTCATGGATACGGAAACGAAAAAGTGTGACGCGAGCATGCGGCGATTGCGGTTGAGACGCGTATACGTTCCTCCAGCTTTCGTGCTCCAAGGATCGTGGCAGCATCAAACGTCAAGGGCATTAGCTAAGTGAACCCGACGGAGCAGCGGATGCTGGCGATTATTACTTGCTACAACGCATCGCGCGGCTGCGGGGAAGTTGCACGTAATCGCGACACGTCGTCCTTGGCTCTCTTCGTGCGGCTTCGTGCATTTTTTTTCCCCCCGATTCTCCGGTAAATGGCGCCCGTAGTTTGCGTACGGCTACGTACACAGTTTCCAGTCCCGTCGAAGGTCCCATCTGCCGATGATTTATCGCACGGAATGCGACGCGTACGCGCATGCATGCGCTCGCCCGAGTCGAAATATCGCGAACCGGGCACGCGAATTTCGCAAATTTCATTGGCGGATATCCAATTGCCTCGTAATCCTTCTTTCTCCTGCGTCTCGATAAGCTTCGGTCGGCAAAAGTACATCGGTGACAAAACACGCGATTGATATAATAGATGCATTCAGAGTTCAATGATTAATACAATTTTATAAAATGCATACAATGCATAAAAGAAAATGATATCCATTTTTATTCGCAACGATTAAAGGCTAAAATGAGAAAGAATGTGATATAAAACAGCGTTAAAAATTTATTTCTTTTAAATAATATTTAACGCTTTATATCAAACAATTTCAGAAAATGCGTTTTCCACATTTGTTTTATAATTTATAATATCGTAAATTATTTATTTATTATATATGTATATATACACATATTATTTATTTATTATATATGTATATATACAATATTCCAATGTTACCTATTGGGTAATCCGAGTCCTTTGATACACATTTTCAAGTCTCGAATCGACAGCGATTATTGTTATTTTTCCATTATGCATGCGATATATTGAAATTTTATTTAAACGATACCAAAGCCCTAATCGAATGCGAACGGCAGTAACAATTAAAAAGTGATAAAGTGACCCGCGAACCATTATAGTTTGCGGATCGTCTGGGTGGGGGCGGCTGGTTGGGGAGTTATTTAAAAGCACGTTAAAAATGTTTGACGCGATATCCGGCGACACGCGATACGCTTAAAAAGCCAGAACGGCCGCGAGGCTATACCATCTGTTTTGCCGGCAAAATGGCTCGTAACACGCGTGCCCGTGTCCGCGCACAAAGCGGTTTGTACAGTTTCGCCTGTGCGCGGCTGGTAATGGCCAGTGGATTAATTTTGGGGAGACTCGAGCGAGCGTGAAACAAATTTGCGACGTAGAGCGGCGCAACACGCGCGGCGGGTTTATTCGGGCATGGGTGATTTTCGAAGGGGAGGAGGAGAAGGAGGAGGAGAAAAAAAGGAGATCGATTTCGCTGCATCGCGCGCGATATCGATGTAAAAGCCCGCCACCGCGTTCGTCCGGTCGCGAAAACCAATCACGTCGACGATTACGAGATCTTGTGGCCGTGTTCCTCGTTACGCGCCGCAAATGATGAGAGGGATAAATAATAGGCGGATATAAGATATGCTTAGGTCTCGAGGCGTCATTAGCGGGAATTCAATGAACATCTGTTAACGAGATATACACCACGTGCATTGAGAAAAAAAAGCAATCTGCATATATAATATAATATTACTGTATTTTATATATAATTTTAGCAAAATATTGAGAGAAATAAAAATTGTAATAAGATGAAGAAGATATAATGAGAAGTATGAAATAGCATTATAAAATAAAATTAAATAAAGTAATTTTGCGGAGGTATATTATGCTAAATTAAATTATCACGTCAAAGTTAAAATGTGATAAACAATTTGTTAGATCTTCATTAAGAAATTCTTCAACTTACGTAATGAAAGCTATTTAGGGCATAAAACTTTCCAGTATATCTTGCATAGAAAGTAGTGGAAACTGCAAGAATTACAGGTAACTGCTTGCCAAACGGCTCGTACGGACGTAGACCGGGACGGGAATTGTAAAACGCCAACGAATCGTACTCGAAAGACGCGGAACTTGGAGAACTGTAAATGAAACCCTGCGGAATCGCGAAGTTCGGATCAGTTCGTTTCGTCTGCGAGAAGTTCGGGAGAAGTCGATAGGAGAAAAAGGAGAGCGGAATAAATGGTGGAGGTAAGAGGATACCGGGAGTGATTGGCCGAAGAGTCAGATAAGTACGAGGGAAGGAACAAAAGGGTGCGTGGGAGGGAGACTCGATGGGACGCGAGCGAGCGAGCAGGCGAGCGAGGACGCGCCGCGAGGGGAAGAAAAGATTCGGAAGCCGAGCGGATGCGCTTCATTACGTCATAGATTGTTGTAGGAAAGCAGGTCGAAGCGAGATATCGTCGCGAAGGGGAGTTTCCCGCTCGCAGACGAGGGATTGCGGAACAAACTTGTTGTGAGCACAAATACTCTGACAAATTGGGTCAAACAACGGGGAAATAGAGAAAGATTTGGAAATAATTAAGTCTCGTTAACGGAGCGACACCGAATGAATTTTCGATATGTTGTACAAACAGGGAAAAGCAATACTCTATGCCAATTCAAGGCTTTAAAAATACCATAAAAGACTACAAAAGTTAAACTGTGAAAAATCAATAATACGAAAAAATCGATAATACTATAATATTCTAAATGTCATTTTTATAATGTAATTTCTCGTATATCGATATTTTAGAAGCAATCAATTTTGCTTAAAAGTGACCTAAGAAATTCTGCATGCTAAATGGCATAAACTGTAAATTCTAGATTAATTAAATAAGATCGTAAATAATTTAACATAAATTTTCTCCTTACTTTTCGAATCATTTTATGTATTAGCAAAAGGGATAAAGGGGAGATTTTTGTTATTTATTGTTATACTAATTCTTACTACACAAATAGACAATAAGCCAACTGCTCAGTGTGGTTTTCGTCCGTGTGGTTTAACGTATCATTGCCTCAAGCCGCTTATATACTGAGACACTACGAGACACTTGTGGCTTTCGCGCCCGACCGCATAATGAGACGAATGCTTCTAGTTGCAGGATATTGATAATACTGGATAATCTCCAGCAGGGAAACTCGAAGTTGAGAAATTTATCGAAAACTTAGCCAATCTTATTACATTAAATAAATATTAAATAAATAAAATATATATACACAATATATAGGTATATATATATATATATACATATATACATACATATATATCTCCATTAATTATATATTAATCTAGCTGTGTTATCTTTACTAATTCTATCATTTCTATTAAGAAAAGATGGTATCGCATAGATCTCATTTACGTCCGATTCAGTTTTTCTTAAGTAGCGATCTCGGGACATTATTACGCTTTTCAAGTAAGCGCATTTCACGAGATCGATATAAAGCGGTTTCCTTCTCGCGCGCGAGATAGGATCTCAACTCTATCTCGAACTATTAACGCAAACGCGGACAATGTCCGTAAATTTCTGAACTAATTTTCGCGTCGAAAGAATGAGAAGCTCGGGAGCGAGGAAAGATCTGCGAAGCGGATAAGGGGAATGCTCGCGAAAGAATCCAAACGCGAAAGTTGGCGAGATGGGGCGCGTACGGCATATTGAAAACTGCGAGGTGAAAACACGAAGTGCAGAATGTACTAAAAGAATTAGGGTTATAGTCGTAAACGTGAGAGGGTAAAGAGGGTGGACAAGACGGGAAACGCGCAAGGGAGAGCGCGAGAGAGAAGAAGGGAGGGAGGAGGAGGCACCTATAGCATTGGACCGGACGAATGAACGGACGAAGAAAAGAAGAATGAGGGTGGAAAACGCATACCGTCGCGCGCAAGTATTCCTCCAAAGTCGTGATTAACCCCTCGTCTCTCGCGAGCTGCGCGAGTTTTACCGTCCGACCTCGCCCGTTTCTCCGCCGTCGGTCGTCCTTTTCGATTTCCTTCGGCACTTCTGCGAACCCGCAGACCGTGTCCGAGACTTTCCGAAGCATCCCTCTCTCCCCCCCCCTCCCTCGTCGCCACGTCGAAGAGCGAGAAAAGAAGACGGACGGACGAGGGGGGAGGGGGGGAGGGAGGAGTCCGAGACTGCGGAGTAATAAAGAATATCCTTTAACTGGGCGGCTGTCATTAACGCGTGAAATTAAAAGTTCCAGCTCGCTCGAATGCTCGGGGAGAGTTGGATGAGAGAGGAGCCCGTTTCCGCAGACTTACTGCACTTCCGATAAAAATCGAGACGGAGAGGCGAACTATAATTGGCATACTCGCGCCCGACCACGCCGTTCTCTCCTCCCCCACCCTCTCTCTCTCTCTCACTCTCTTGGATATCCTTCCTTTTGTTTTTCACAGTTAGGAGTCGCGCGATTGAGTTAAGTAATGTTCCGAGGAACTTGAGTGACTCGCGGAGATTTATGAAAGCCTCGTGCTACGGGGTTGCTACGCGGAACTCGCGATAATTATTAGCGTCCTCCCCTTGATAAAACTGCGGCATTTCAATTACAATTCTTATATATTTTTATTAATTCATTGGCCTCGGCGATATCTGTTTTTAACTCGCTCCTTTCTCTTTCTTTGCCGCGGGTTCTTACTCTGGTCGTTTTCTTGAATATAAATCAATCGCGAGAATCCAATTTATCTCTTTTCTTTTTCTTCATTCAATACATGTATATATATATATAATATATATATATATATACGACGCGATCAAAACAAGTTTTCCTCGTGAAAGAATAATAGGAGAAATTTTTTAACAGGATCTTATTAGATGTGATTACGACGCGTATCTTGGTTACACGAATCGTAAATTATTCGGATTACGTCAATTTCGCACGCGCATTTAAATTCCCGGCATTCCGGAATCTTTCTCTCGTATACACAGAGGTAAAGAGGAAGAAGAAAAAGAGAGAAAGAAACTTTGCGTTACGCGTCTGCTTTCCATAATTCCGCATTGCTGCAAGTTATTTATCGCTCGGTTTAATACCCTCGGGGGGAGGGGGGAGGAGGAATATAAACGAAAAAATATTAAATGCATCGAACGCTATCAATCATACGTCGATCGTGGCATCAAAGTACATGCGGACCGTTAGGCGAAGGGTGTGCGTGCGCTAATAACGGTGCAGCTCGTACACGACGTTCTGGCGTGTATATACGCGAGGCTGAAAAAAATCCTAATCTCGCAGTAACCGGTATAACCGCCGGTGAGCGATTACTATTACTCGCCGCGACCGCGATCGGCGTGTCTATACCTTCTATGCCGCCGCCGGTTGTAACGCCAAACCGGATCGATGTGACATCGAGATCAAGTTAATTGGCGGCATCGCGTATTTCATATTGGAATTTTTTAACGGCGGATTAGATGGGGAACAGGCACACGTTTATTAGAGATTACAGCTACGACTTCGCGAACAACGACGCTCACTCGACGTGTTTGTCGTATCCATTATACTTAAAGTGTTATTTCCCGTGTAAACGTGGAAATATGCAAATTGAAGCGCGGCATTTAAAAGTTAAATATCTTTACGAGTTCCATTATTAAATTAATTTCGCACGGAGGATCAGTGTTTCGTGCTGAATTTAGTTTCGAAAAAAAAACAGCGCAGCGCGACGCGACGCAGCGTTTTGCAAATTTTGCGCGCCACTGTGAGTGTAACGGTCACGGTAAATTTGTCGAGACTTTTTTGTGTTTATAAAATCTTTTTATTGGAAGGAACAACAAATATACAGTATACACATCCGTGTTAATCCGCTAAATTGACAGATATCTGGATACTCCTCTTTCGCGATATTAAAACCGTTTTCGCAAAGTAAATTTCAGCCGGACACACACAATCGCTCGAAATCACAAACAGATGTTCATACTTGACGGCGAATACATTTCATTCGCCTTATCATATCTATGAAAACTATAAAAAGTGGCTGAAATACACGACGATAAACGTAAGACTGACCAAGACGTGGATGCTATCGGCAAAAGATTTGATGTACTCGCACGAGGTCGTTCGACATCATGGAGCGTAGTGGGTAACGCGGTAACATTCTGTCCCTTACGATCTCTCATCTGGGACTTATCGAGTGTCAGCACACCTCGAGATACACCCACTAGCTGTCAGTGGCAGACAAACCCCTCGGTCCGTATGCCCCCGAGGTTAAGGAAGGTTAATCGAATCAATATTGGCGTAAGGATCAGGGCTCGCTGGAAGGTCCATCGATGTTGAATAGGCTAGCTTCCGCCGGATAATAAACCGCTTTCGCATTTTATTTTCCTCTCTCTCGTTCATCCTGCACGATAGTTCTGGGATTAAAGAGGGAGCGCCGGGAAACTGCTTTAGGAAATTTCACGCACGTGAACACGCGTACTAATTCTCAGATCTGATCGAATATATAGGCGGGATTAATTAGTGCAATTATGGCACCGAGGTAAATTTAGAAGTCAATGACGCGTTAATTGTATATAATTGTACTCGTTGCGTATCGAATATATAACCGTAATCGCGATCTCTATAGTAACGGAATAATATACAGTCGCGTGATTTTTACGCGAATACAATCCGCGTAATTTTTCAGTGTCGTTATAACATATTGAATAAATATGTCGTTAGTACTCCTGTAATACTTTAATAAATGCTTCAGACTCATTATAATCGTGTAATTACCTTGATTGACCGCTTTGCTTTTTATTAATTTAGGACTTCATCGCGAATATGGCCAATATGGAATATAATACGCGCGGAGAGTGAAGCATGTTCCCGAAGCTCGTGAAGCCGGCATTTGCATGATAATGACTCGCGGAAATGGTATTAGCATTTACCGGAAGCAAGAGTTTACGGAAGATAATGCGAAAATTTAAACCGAAATTTTGCGCAATTTTTCTTCCGCGATAAATCCATTTCGTCGAATGTATAAAGATTAATTTTAAAGGGATTAAAAATATACAGAAAAACGCTTCGATTATTCTCACGTATATTCTCGTTTGTTTTTACGCGGCTCCAACGGGGCAATTATTCGTGTCCGTTCTTGGTATAAGCGTATGGACGTGGGAATGCAATATCGACGTAGGTACAAGAGGCGTCCTATAGAACTTCGCAACTGCGGAGGCAGATGACGAGGCAAAAAGTTTGATAATCGTCATTTTAATATTGATCCATATGTATAAGATATTTCAGTACACAACTCGACTACCGATCGAGCGAATATTGTCGCGAATGCGTTAATATCGGCTTGTTCATAGCTTTCTCGTGTGTGTGTAAAAAAAAAACGCGCGTGTGTACGTGCGCGCACGCGTGCTTGTGTATGTGTGTGCCCTTTTAATCTCTGCACGCCCTTATGCCCTGGGATTTTTGTCCGATCTCGCAGGCATCCATAAACTACATCATATGCGGAAAAAGTGGGTCGGTCATGCACACGTCGGGGAGGCGGAGGGCGAACGGGGGAGGGAGAGTTAAAATGGCACCGCCGATAATAACCTGTCCGCGACGCGAATGGGGTGTGTCCGGCTGATTTATATCGGAGTACATAATTCGCTTCCGGTTTTATGTCGACGGCCGGCCGTCCGTCCGTCCGTCCGGCTGACCGGCCGCGTGTGACGGACAAATGACTATGGCGGCAAAATGCCGCCACGCAGCGAAATACGCGCGTGGATCGGGCATACGGAATGGCCGTGGAGCATGCGATTCCGATCTTATTGATGAACGTGCGCGTCGGCGGCGTCCCGGATTTGATCGCCCCCGATATCTATTCGAGTCGCGATCATCCATTTTCTTCGCCAGGAGAAGAGGTGGAGGAGAAGAAGAAGGAGCTGCGTCTCTCCTCTCCTTCGGTTCTCCGTGACTTGGTTCGCTCGGTAGGAAATCTCTTCGCAACGCAAATGGTAGGTTTTCCCGTCGCGTCGGTCGTGACGAGTTCCTCGATTAATGGCGAATGGATAATTTTTTTTTTATTTTTTACCCGGATTAAAATATTAAAATCTAATATTTTTATAGTGAACGCAAACGTCACTTCTCTTTAGAAAACGCATATTATAAGATAATTATTTCTAGCGTCTTGTAAAAACTTTCAGAATTAAAGTTACTGAATTACTATATTAAGCGTCTAGTAATCCACATACGTCCAAACTTTTGAACGGAGAAAAAAAAATTGTCTTAGCTCTTCGGTAAAAAAGCTATTCAATTCTTTCGCGTTTGGCATAGAAACACACATGCAGCGTCGTAATTCTTCTTCGGGTCGTCGAAAAATAACTCGACTCCCGCCCGCCTTCGCGTTGGATTTGCATGCGTCGTGTACAAAGCGAGAAAGCTCCCGAAAAAAAGCATATCCTGTAGCTCTCTCTCTCTCTCTTTCTCTCTCTGCCACTGAAAAACGAGATAACGATGGTCGCGAGAGAAGCCCGTCATTTCCCGAACAAATATATATTACAATGCGGCGGGAGCCGCATGACCTATGGGTTCGTTCATTTTTCTATTATAAATATCGAAGGAGGGCGGTGTGTACCTATACATTCGTGTGCGCGCGGGTATAAAGAACGGGAAGTAAAATACCCTCGCCGGACCTGCATTCAGTCCGCGACTGTTCAGTTCAGACTTACCACTTGCAAACGTTCTCGCGAGCGTTACACTAATTAGATTGCGCCCTCTCAAAAGGTGCAGCAAGTAAGAGGCCGGGGGAGTCTTCTCGCTTAATTAAAGACCTTCGTTATTTGCCTCTTCCTCAGCGCCTTTTCCCTCCTCAGCGCGCGCGCGCGCGCGCCGCTGAGAGGAAACTCGCGGGAATTAACAATCGCCAAATTGTATTATCGGTCTCGCGTGTATACGTCGCGCGCCGCGGCTCTCGTCACGCGCGTACATCGCGCACCTTTCGGGTCATTCGCGGTCGAGCGGGCGAGGGCACGACGACGCGCGGGCACGTATGCAATTACAAACGCGCGCGTCGTCCATATTTTTCAAATATTCGATTTCGATTGTAACACGACAATGCTACTTTCGTCCCGGCCGGCGCGCTTTTTGTGCGCGACTCCAACCGTGTCCGCGCTCGACCGACCGGGCCGGACCGAACCGATTGCGGAAACGCGAACAATTTTTTTTCTCCACCGGAGAAGAGGAACGGGCGGGGAGAGGAGGGGAGAGATCGACTGACACGTACCGCACAAGGGGATGCAGGCGAAACGCGGGGGGCGCGCGCGGAGCGGCGTATCGAATTACGCCGTTTAACGGGTATCGATTCGCGAGCGCGAAGTCGCGAAAGCGCCGCGCGCTGCACTGGAGAGCGCCGCGCGCTGCACTGGAGAGCGCCGCGCGGGCCCGATCGCGTCGCTCGCCCCGGCTGCACACATTAGGGAATCCCTTTGATCGCGCCCACCGATATCCAAGCCGACGAACGTCACGTACGTAACGCGTTTGTGATATCAAATCGTGACTCCGCATCGAAATCGTCGCCGCTGCGGCGGGGCGCGGCGCCCGCGCCGAACTCAGCGCGGTTGATGCACCCGCGCGGCGCGCGGCGGAGGGTGGGAGGCAGGGGGAGGAGGCGGGGGTTGCATTATTTTAGTAAAGAGCGATTTTAACGGAGCAAAGTGGGGATTTATTACAGATTCGCGGACGTCTGCATTTTCTACTCCGGAAAAGTGTACTTAAAAACTCGCGATTAGCGATGCAAATAAGGGCAGGCGAAGGAAGATTGTGGGTAATCGCGTATGATTAAGCTCGGTCGCTGCCGCGAATAACTCCGGGGGAAGAATAGTACGTCATACCGATGTTACGAAAATACGCGCGGCGCAACTGCGTTGAATTTAAAGAAATACTAAACGAGATTGTATTTTGAAAAAAATTGTAAAATTAATTTCTGCATTTTATATATAAATACGCAAGTCCTTCGAATAATCGTTTTACCATACTCTTTTGGTAACGTTTGAATATTGAATATTTAATCCTATAAATAATCTTCGTGATTAATCCCCCGCGCGTTATTAAAAACGAATTACTCTAAAATCGTATCAGATCAAGAGATAAGCTTTCGTTGTCTGTTTGCGCAAACTGTATTCGCGGAAAAATCTCGAAGCTCTCGGTTGCCTATAGAACTGCGCGCGTTACCTCGATTGTCCAGGAAAAACACGGTCTGAAGATAATTAGAACGTTCAAAATAAATGAAAGCGGGAACGAAACATCTGTTCTCCCAGATAGAGAAATTTTTTAACCCGGTAACGTTAAAACTGCGAATATATAGTGAGGAGGTTTTTTTTCAAACGGTATAAAACGCTAAAACTGCAAGTGGCATCGGAACAATTCACTCTTACTGCTTCCGTCACCGCGTATTGCGTAAACAATACCGCCCGCGAAATGGAGGTCACCGCATTGCAAGCGCATGGAATTCCTGACGTCACCCCGCGATGCATCCCAGGTATTCCTGCAGCGGTCTATGTGGACATGTGTATAGGTCATAGGTTAAACTCGTCGAACGTCTTAGGGGATGAGGGATTGCCAGGCGGCTAGAGAATATTCATCGAGCGGCGAACGGATCACGTCGATCGGAAAGGAAGCGAGGGGGGAGGGGGGGGCAGGAGGGAGGTGCATTTCGAGGGAGGAACGATCCGCGCTCTACCCTCGATTATAATATGAGAGCACCGCTGTGTGTCGGGGAGGTCGTTAGTCTATATTTCCACGAAAATAAACGGCACGGAGAAATTATCGTCGGGTAACAGAGCTGCTTCTCTCACCTGAAATATTAATCTCGCGGCGAAAAGTGGAACGCGCGCGTCGCGCACCGGGGGGGAGTAGAGCTCGTCGTGGCCTGCACAAAGCGACGTCTTATGGATATCCGACGACGGTATCCATTTCCGTCGAGGGAAACGCTTTCGACACGCGTTCCCCCGCGACGTTTTTCCCCCGCCGGAAAAAAAATTTCCGACTAATATCGATAAGGGGATTACTGGTTATACTGGATTGAAATGCCGCATCATAAAAGTTTCGATTTTAGAAAATATTCTCTCGTTCGCAGATCCGTTTCGCGAAATACCATATTTGCCGATTCTCTTTCGAGATGTAACAAGTTTGTTTGAGAAATTGGTGTAACATTAAAGTGATTCATGAATTTAAAGCCGGATGTATCGTATAGGAACAATTTGTGATTTTAAATTCCACAATTAAGAAGAATCGCATCGAATTAAAGGAAAAATGGATATTAATATATAAAATTTAATATCTCCGGGAAATGTGAGCTGAAAATATACTTTTGTTTTTTAAACATGCACACTTTTAGACCTCCTGCATTTGCGATCGAAATGAAGTTATAAAAATGATTTCTCATTCTGGAGGAAAAGCTATACAGCTGGACTTTTTCCATTATACCTATTTTATCTATTCCAAAATCAATGAAGCTTGACATAATAAAAATTGCTGATGTAAAAACGACATTGCATTTACAACGTCCGAACATTTCGTTCCTCTCTCGATATGTACTCTCCGTGAAATTTGAGTGCTCATAGTAGCACGCGATGCATTATAGGTATACACATAACTGCATACATATATGCGCATTTATATTACAGAAGAAAACTTTATATTAATTTATAATTTGTTATTAAACAATTTAGCTTCTACATGATTATTAGTTTGCCCAGTAAAGGGCAAACGTAAATAAGTAATATTATAGATATTATTAATTAATGAATCGCCGCTTGCGTAATTAATCGCGCATCGGAAGGACGGAACGATCCTCGTATTGCCTAACAGCGTATACGCGCTGAATAAAACTGATTTGTATCTCGTAAACGCCGATGATGATGATGATGATGATGATAATAATACAGTTTTAGATGATTTCCGCGAGGCTGTTTCATCGGCTCTTTGATAGTCACTGAATATCCCCCTTTCGCATTTTCACGATTTAATGTTCATGGCGCTTAATATTATTTGGGCGAAAACCCAAGTAGTAATTACTGCAAAAATGTTGTTTTATTCGTTTGTTGCGAGTGATATTGCAAAGGGCTGAATGGTTAACGCGCGTGTCCATGTATAAACACGTGAAACGAAATTGGAGGGAAATGTGTAGAAAGGGGTGGAGGAGGAGGAGGAGAAGGAGGGGGAGGGGGAACGCACAGGTGAATATGCATTTTCGTTTAAATGCCATTTTGTTGCGGATATATATTTTCGGTGCGCGATCGTGCTCGTGGCGCGGAACCGAAAAGTTAACTTTATCAACGCAAATGGAGATATTCGGGTATGCGAAAAAAAAAGGGATATTGCTAAATCACATTTGTAAAGTTATGTCGTTACAAATGGGCACGGAAAACATTTGTCGATAACCGTCACTCCAATTGTATAATTCATACACATGTATTTACATCGTTAGCAGGGGAGCTCGAAAACGACAAATATGGGCGATGACAAGTGAATTAAACATAACAAATACAAATAAACAATTCGCGCAGAAGCTGGCACATTGCGTAACAGTTAACTTGTTAGTTGTTTCCCTTTTTTTTTCGTTCTTCTCTCTTCTTTTTTTACAACGGCCCGGTGTTGCTGCTTAATTCCTTCTGTGATGTGAATGAAAAACAAAGAGAGCGCTGTATTAAACGCCGATTTAACAATCTGCAAAATGATTTCGCTTGTTTATACCATTCTTTGATACGTGAATAATAAAACATTTAATCAGTCTTTCTTTTTTTAAATTTAAACTCGCTCGCGCACAATCGCCTTATTATGGCGTCCGTATATAGTCTCCAAATATTTCGGAAAATGAATATTAGTTCTGTGAATGAAAGCACACTCTCTCGCGCTTTTTGAAGAGAAATACGTTTGAATTGCATTATGATTTAATCATCTTTTTGTTGCAGCCGATTGAATCAAAAGTTTTTACATCAATCTCGGTCGTTTCGGAGAAATGATGTTGAAATAAATTAAACGACGAAGCATCACCCGCCCTAATAGCAGATCGAAGCAGCTCGATTTTGCCGTTTAATTTATCACGACGCCGCGATCTCGCGAGCGCTCGATATACTTACATTGAAAATCAAAGCGACGTCGTTTATACGGGGGCTACTGTTGTTTCGCGCGCGTGTTTGATGAAAAAGGATTAGATACGTATAACGTTTCAACGTTACGGGCAAATAACTTCCGGGAATGATGGACCGTGCTATCCCGACGCACATAAACCCCGGGTGCAGTTAGAGAACAGTCGGAGCCGTTCATTTGTCGTGCGTCTGCATCAAGTATCAGAACCGGCAGGCAGGCAGGCAGGGTTTCCACGTTCGGTGACGCGCGTTACAATTTGGCTTAATCCGCCGGCCCAGTAAATCAACGGTGGCTCGACATCGCAGGTTTACGGGCGTGCCTACGTGTCGACCTGATTCGCGTCTATCTAACGAACCTGCCGCACCGTGATCAGCGCAAACTCTGTGTCCGTGCCCATCTCGCTAAGAATTATACAGAGAACCGAAACGAAGAAAGAGATAGAGAGAGAGAGAGAGAAAGGACAAGGGGAGATTGGTGCAGGACAAAATTGCATCAAATCAGACTGGTTTGCAGAGCGTTGCAGAAGGAATTTTCGGAGTGACCTGAATTATGCGAAAAGAGGAATTAAGTGAGAGAAAAATTAATTAAATTATACAATTTTTTGTTATAAAAATTGCCACGGGCGTTAAATTAATATACTTAATTAGATCTCTTTCGGTTTGATACAATTCAATTAATTCGCGGATGGAACGTAGAGATATTTATTTTCGTCGTCATTCTGAAACTGACATCCGATACATCAGATGTCATAAGTTCCATTAGTAAAAAACCATTCGATCAATTAATTCGTAGATATTTACACGTGTCCGAACACAGAGACAATGAATTATGCTGTATACTAATTTCACGCTAATGATTTGATTTGAAACATTATATGTAAAATCCTCACATTACATACATGGAAACCTTGTATTATCAAATTGATAGTTTAAATTAATAATTTAATTGTAATGATTATATTCGCTAATTAATTCATCTACATAATATAACATTTTTTCTTTATCTTTATATCTATATCTTTATTTTTATTGTGTATTAAGTTTAAATTAAAATTTAATGTACAATAAATTAAATTTTTCCATATAATATTTTAATTATTAAAATACTAAAATAATATTATTTTTCTGTTAGTTTCACACAACGAATAGATCATTCATGCTTATTCAAAATATTCAATAATTTTATAAATGTTTTTTTCCATAGTAAAAAAAACAATGAAAAACTTGACACTAAAAATTGAGAAATTTCGGTTCGTCGAAATTAATTTTAAATAGCTTAATACAAATAAGCAAAAAATATAATAAGAATGAGAAATAAAAGTTTCAAAACGAGCGAGTTTATAAATAATTCTGGAAAATATTATTTATAAACTCGCACATTTTGAGATTTTCACTTCTGATCAGCTCGTAGTTCCTTGCACGTTAAAACTCCATTCCATTACTTTGAATTAAAAAGCACGCGAGCGTGGTGATTATTTAGAAGAATGCAAAACGACACGCAGTGTCTCGCTATTTCTATTCTTACAAAAGACATCCGGAGGTCAGTCGACCGGTGCAGCACACTCAGTGCAACGGGAGTATTGAGACCTTTTCTCTTCCCGATTCGAGAGAGTATTTTGGCCCTTTATGGGTAAGGGTCGATCGTAGTCGACGGCGATCGAGATTCGAGGGCATGCACCGACCGATGGCATGGCGAACCACCGGGCGTGAAACAAGTGCAGCGCACCGTCTGCGCGATAACGTGGCGTGCGTGTGTGTGTGTGTGTGTGCACAAGTGCAGCACACAGCACTGAAACTCCGGCACACACACGCACACACATGCACACAAGCCCGCAGAGTCCACCGCCCTCAAGACACCCTTGGTGCGGTAGAGCTCCGTCTACGGGGGCTGTAAATATTTATACCGGCGGAGCGTGAGAAAATTCTGAAGCGATGGTGTGTGTGCATTGCGAGAATGTTGCAGGTCGAGGGAAAAGGGGGGAATGGCTGAGGGAACGTTGGTAGAGAGCAGAAAGAAGTGGAAGAAGCGTGCGATACATCGTCTTGCGCGCGCGTCAGGGGTAGGAAAACCGAGAGAGAGAGAGAGAGAGAGAGAGAAAGAGAAAAAGAGAGAAAGAGAGAGCTGAACGCGAAACGGACGACTGCTTCTCCGAGGGTCTCGGACCTTGGCCTCCCCCGGGGACGATGAATGAGAGAAAAGGGGCCCCGGCGAAATTCGCGCTGCAATTTAGATGCGGACGCGCGCGCGGAAAAGCCGGAGGTGCGCGCCGCGCCGCAGCGGCGAAGCAACGGCGCGGCCCGGCGCGGCGCCGCGCGTCGCAGCTGCAAACGGCAAATGGCACGTCGAAAATTGACGAGGGTCATTACCGCGTCCTCGTCGCGAAGATTACACGGCGGTGCGCCTCCGCGACCTGCCTCGTTTCAAACATTAACTCGCACACGTATATATAACGCGAATGCTCTCTGTGCAGCAGCACACGGCGCGCCGAGCGCGCTCGATAAAAGCTCGGGAAAAACGCGAGCGGAAGCGTCCCGGATCATTGTGAGCGAACCTTGTTAAACAATAATAATCACGTGTGGTCCGCGAGAGAGCCGTGTTTTTCGCAAAACCGCAATCCTTTCTTCGACGCTCCCGTCGTGTAATCACGCGTTCCGAGAATGCGCGAGGAACGCGCATATCTCATTGTTAGCCTAAACGTCAGCGATCGCGCAGTTTATTCCCGAAAAGCAATAAAAGAACATATGAAAATTACACCGCAAATACGAAAAGTGCTACCTTCTATAAAACACTTATTTATTTATAAAAAAAAGAACAAAAAGAAATATTCTCATTTCATCTCTCGATTCTAAATAATATTTTAAAAGTATATTTTTGTTATAAATGACATTTACGATTTTTTACTTAAATAATAATAATAATTTTTTACGTAGAATATCTCTATAGAGATACAAAGAGTCCTTTTTTTGCCCACCCAATTTTCGACTGACATAATTCAGGCTATTCTCCGAAAAAATCGTGACTCGGCGATTAATTTTCGTCGACGCTGCCGTGTTACGGATTTTACCGTCACGCTACGCTGCCGCCGGCAGCCGGATTTGACCGGCTGGCATTGGATTACTCGGCATTCGCCTCGCGGGCTTTTAACAGGTGCGACGACGACGACGACGACGACGACGACGACGATGACGATGACGACGACGACGACGCCGGCGACGACAACGACGAAGCTCATTTGACGATTCCTTTTGAAGGCGCGACCACTTCCGCTCCTCGGCTCGGCGGTCCCCTTAAGTATTCAGAGGCAAGGATAGGGGGCCGCAGGGTGGGAGGTTAAAACCGAGCCGACGAGGAAGGTGGAAACTCGGAAAGGTGGCGATGGCGCGCCACGAGTATAAGAGATGCGTGTTCCGGTGCATGCCCCGTGTGGGACTCTCCCACGGGCCCGCGCAGAGCGGGCCCCTGAACTTGCCTTATATTATCCCGCCGTCGCTTATAAGACATCGCTCGCCTCCCTCTTATCGTACCGCGAATATCTTATGCCGGGGCCGGTGATAATTAGGAATTCGTGCTCCGCTAACTCCGACTCCGTATGTCGAACTGTGTCGCAGCTCGGGGTTCTCGCTCGGCGGAAGGCACTAACGAGCGCTCTCTATTGCAATCGGTGATGACGGACCGCGGCCTAATTGTTGGGAAGCCCGCGGGAGTATATACATATGTAGGTGAGCTTCATGTTTCCGCAATTATACATTAATTTTTCCGCAAGCGGATTCAATCTAGCGATAGACTTGTATCCTAAGGAAACCCCGTGATCTAGAAACCGATCACACAATTATCACGCGCGATTATAACAAATTTCTCGGGATTGTACCTTATATATATATATATATATATAT
>NW_012026821.1:3188696-3223268 GCF_000956235.1 Wasmannia auropunctata | reverse complement strand
CTTAGATACAGAAAATAAATCAAATATAGATATAAATCAGAAAATAAATATATTTTACAGGACATGAGCACACAAACTATACCTCCGCCTACCGCGACTTTCAATGCCGATGTCTTTCAATGGACCATCTTTGACGAATATCAGGTACAAGAAGTTCTCTTCTAATTATAAATAATTTACGTGTTCGACAGAACATTATAAATCCATTTCATATTATATTCAGGATGTTGCAAAATAATATATTTGTATAAATATATTATTTTACATATATATATATATATATATATATATATATATATATATATACGTAACAAAATGGAGAAAAATTCCGCAATTTATTTGTGACCCCGTAAAAATTGCTGCTCGTCATCCCATTGCTCACAAACACGATGACTCGCTCGATTCTTATCCGCTCCGAAGGGGGACTATACTTACTTACGGCGGAACTTTTGCACACGGGAGCAGAGATTTATTAATTAGTCAGCAATTATGCGCACCCGGAAAATTCGATATACGATACGGGCTTTTTTCTGCACGCGGCACGCTCGACAGCGTGTGTGCATGGTGCAGCGCGCGCTCGCGCGCGAGAAACGCGACGTTTTTGCAGAATTATACATTTTGCAATTATGCGATGCGTCATGCACGGCTCTCGCATCGATGCAATTTATCGCGAGCGACGTGGAAAGACAGCTTGTGAAACGCGAGTAAATTAAGGCGCGGAATGGGGAGCGCGAGGTTGGAATATGTGAGATGCGCGTTACAAGAAAACTGAAGGTATAGCTGGTATCCCGGTATCTCTCACGGGCATCCGCATAATTTAATTAGACAATTTCGGAACGGCGTCGTTATTTTTTGTGTGAACTTATAATCTCCGGCGTCATTCGGATATCGCGCGGCGCGCGATGGAGCAACATGAAAGTGTGTGTTTCAGTTCTCTCGGTAAATAAACTCTTGATGAGCGTGATGTATGCATGATATGATAATTTTATTCTATTAAAAGTCTCGTAATACATATACGTACGTTGAAAATATTAAATGAATAGTTAACCAAATGAATATTTCCAAAGGTCCACTTTTTTTATTGACAAAAAAAAAATAAGGGAGAAAGAATGTTTTAACATCATGGGGAGATTTATAATTAATTGCCTAGTTATAATGAATTTGCAAGATAAATTTGCGTACAAAATTTTATTACACTAATTCAAAATAAAGAAAATGCATTATAATATAATCGGAGATAGGCAAACTCTACTAAACAAACTTCACGATTGCGTTAAACGTTGTTTGATACAAGAGAACTTCTTATAAACTAGTAATTTTCTCTTCTTCGCACAAACAATAATTTATTTTTTTATGAATTAATTCACAGAGGAAATTCAAAAGTATTAAAAGCGCACCTAATATCAGGATGCGCGCTGTTACAGATTCAGTTATTCAGTATTCAATATCGGAATGCCGTATGTAAACGAAAGAAAAATTGTAATATCTTTCCCGGCAATTAGAAATCGACGATAAAGGGGTCAATCGGATCAAGCGTCGCCGTAACTGCTCCGGCCAGTCCGGCAGTATGCATGGCATTGCACATCTCTCGTTCCACAGCCGTTATTCGGCCCGGCGGGACAGGAGTAAACAAACGCTCGCAATAAATGAATGAATAAATTTGCAATATAAATTTCACGCCGGAACCACGCCGGCTGGCCGTGCGGCTAGATGAAAGCGCGAGGAAGACGAACCAAGTGCAACGGAGAAAGCGAAAGAGGAATGCGAAAAAGAGACGGAGGGTTCCACCACACCGACGGAATAATTTATCGACAAGCGTGTCCAGACCCCGGGAACGTTTGTGCATGATTTATTCGCGTATTCGATGTAGCACCGGCGGAGCACCGGAGAGAGAAAGCAGGAGAGAGAAGGAGAGAGAGAGAGAGAAAAGAGGGACGGGAGCACGCGACGCAGAACAGGTTGAAAGACGACAGTAAAGTGAACGCAAGTGAGATGCGCGGGGGCCACTCGTCACGGGACAGGTTCAAAGAGAAAGAGAAGAGAAGAGAGAGAGAGAGAGAGAGAGAGAGAGTTCGCAAGACTTGGGAAGGGGGCAGAGGGGGAGGGATATCCGAGAGTGACTCACTCAGCGAGGACAGGATAAACCGCGTCCACGAGGTTTCAGAGGAAGTGACGTGGCTTCTGTCGAGAGAACAACTCCCTCTCGTCATTTGTCTCCCTCTCTCGCGTCTTCGTGTCGTTCCTTTTGTGTTGCTTCTCGCGCGTGTACGTGGTTGTACGTGGCCTGAACCCGGTTGAACCGAGAGGAGGCCCGGCACCGAAGGCATCCAAGAAAAGGAGAGAGAGGGAGGAGTCTTCGGTGACGGGAGGAGGGAGGATCTGGAGACAATAATGGTAAAGGAGCCATGACCTTTGACTCCTGGTGTCTCTTGTACACGATGCGCTTTGTCGGACGCGCGTTCGTAATACCCGGGGTCCTCTTCCTCTCGACTCCTTTATTATCCCTCCCCACCCCGCGTAGCGTTAGCCTGCATCGGGGACAATGAGAAAATGAGGGTGACACCCCCTCCCGCCTCGCCTCACCCCTCGCCGTCGAAGATTCTTCGCGAGTAAATGCAAGAAGCTTACGAAGGATTCAGAAAAAGAATTCCAGAATCTCGAATAAATAAATTGCTATTTTTTTTCCCCTCTAGACAATCAGAATTAGCGCGACGCGAAGATGCACAAATATAGTTACAGGTTTCAGCAGTTCCTTCACCGACGACGTCTCAAATCAAGAACAATCAGATTACTAACATTACAATTCTTCGACGCGGGTATTTACGTTCAATCGGTATACTATATTCGTCGAAGCGTCGAAAGTAGGCCAATCGTCGGGACATTCTTTTCTGCCCTAATTTAGCGCTGGCGAAATTCACGGAGGATTCTTAAGAGAAAGAGAGAAAGAGGGAGAGCCTCCGAACACTTGACGAAACCCTTATCGATTGAAATTGCGTTCGGATGATATTCAAGCCTGAAATGAGACGTTGAGGGGAGCGCGGAATTTACCTGATTAGTCCATCATCTAACGTTTCCGCGTCGGTATTCACCAACGTATACCCTTAAGCGACAGTCGTGGATGTTGATGCGGTCCCGACATGGACTAAGTTCCCGTGCGTGTATTGGCAGGCGGGCGCACACGCGGATTGTATGTGCGCGCGTTACGCGCGTGTCTCGTGACTATATATGTGTATACCCCCGTCAAGAAGACGGGAGATCAACGGCAGCCGAAACTGCCGCTGCGCCGTGGGTTGGGCGGACGTAATAGCGCCTCAAACACCGTACTCGCGCCGCTGATGAATGGCGCTGGCGAGGACGGACGTGTGCGGGGTTGCGGAAGGTTGTCGGGCGAAGGGGATCCCTCTCTCGGAGCCCCCGAACGTGTTGGAGGGCCACTGGAGTAGCGGGCAGCGCTCTCCGTCGCCATTCCCACCCTCGGTTTGTATTCGCGCAGCGTTCGGTAGCGAATTTCGAAGCCGCGAGGGGGAGGGGTGGGGTTGGTGGCCGCGCGCGGATGCTTCCAGCGGTTTCCTCAGAAACCGGAATTCCCGACGGCCCGGCGGCGCTGGACGAGACGGATGGTGGAGATCCAAGGGTGAGATCCGGTCGACGAAAACACGCCGGAGCTAATTAACGCTCGGGCGCTACGTGAGCCCCGGTCGAATTGCGGATTATTTGAAGGGCGCGGGGGAGGAGGGGAGGACAGGGGGGCGGGGGTCTGCTAACGCGCGCTTCTCTCTATACGGGCGTGTGTACATGCATGCGCGCTTGTGTTTCGCAGGCTTGATCGATGGCATGGTTATAGATGCCAGTATAATGCGAGTACAATACGGCTTTTATCGCTTATCTGGTTAATTGGAATTATTGCTCTGGAGATTCGTGGAAAAAAAAAGAATTTAACCAACAAGATAAATTCGACGTTAATTCCCTTCCCCCTCCCCCCTTTCCCCTCTAGCGCGCGAATTACATAAAAGTTCGAATTTACAAAATCCCCTTTACTTCCCTGAAAAACAAAAAATTAAACTCACTTGAAGTTTGATGGAAAAGATTTTTCCTACGCGTCCGATTTTCCCCAAATCTCTCGATTCCGCGAGAGATATTCCTATACTTTTAATCTCTTTGTTATTAGAACAGTATCGACACTTCGACATTTTTATTAAAGGTGTAACGCTTTTTTTATTTGATTAGCGAGAGCTCTCAATTAGCGAGGATTATATCGAAGATATATCGCGTACAAATATTGAAAGTACGTCAAAACGAAAGATTGACTTGCTCATACGCGGGAGTGTTCGGGCACTAAAGCGAAATAGGTGAAGTATTCAGCGAGTTTGATGGATTTCAATTTCCGCTCGGATACGCGCGCGGCCGGAATTATACATGAAACGTCATGAGAAAAATACATTACATATGTCAATACGATAGATTTTTCCGAGCTACGAAATATTTTCGTCTTTCTGAAAACTTGATAATTGATAAGTTAAATCGATATCCAGTCGCGGATCGGAGGTATCAAAAACATTTTGTCAACGGCAGAACTTCATATATACCTATATACCTTCTCAACCAAGGCGTACATGTCTAAACGATCAATACAAATATAAAAAACGAAAACGACCGTCATGGTTATTCATCCGAAACGAAACAGCTGAAATAACTTCAGATTGCTTATAATCGATGATAACCAGAAAATTCTGAGAAAATCCGTAAGACCGGTTGTTAATAATGCAATTGCGTTTCGATGATTGTTAGATTCATATTGGTAATTACGTTTATATTGCCTATAATCGACTACAACGAGTTAAACCGTTAAAGTCAACCGTATCTATGCTGTGACCTGATTCATCCTGGCTTAGCCTAACCAACCAACTATGATATTATACCGGCGATTAGAGGCTCGATTATAACATCAGCTCGATGAATCGAGCCGATGCGCCGCTCGCATACAAGTAGATATATTTTCGCCTGAAACGGATACCGTAAAATTTATGAATATCGTAATTTACTTCGGATTCATCGGGTCGGCGATTCGTATATATATTACATCTGGAATGCGCTCGCTTAATTTGATAAAATTACGACGTCCATGAATATATTATTTTTGCAATCGGCTTTAACGTTGCGTACACGTTAAATTTTCCATATCATTGACGATGATCGAATCGAATGATCGGGAAAACGTCAAAGCGCGCTTTGCGCGCTCGTACTTCGATGCTTTTTCGCGAGTAACGCGGGCAATCATTTACATGTGATAAACGTTATTGTCATTAGCGGATGACGCGATTCTATTATGTTTTGCGGATGCTGCCCATTTTCTCCGTTATTGATAGTTACTGCCGGCCCCGCGCGTTTCCTTCCGTTTCTTTCGATTGCCGCGACCCGACCGTGGAAGGTGCTGCGCTATTTGCGAAATAGAGCCGTGTCGTAAAAATGTATTATCATATAAATGGCGAAGGGCGGCAACTAATAACGTGCCGCGCAGGGCCGCCCCCATTGTTTCCATCTCCATCAAGTGAGAAACTCTCCGTAATGTCGAGAGCTTTTTATGGCTCACGTCCTGATTTTCCTTTCCGCTTTTTCCCCCTTTTTTTCGTACCCATCTGGAATCGCGAGAAAAAAAAATTGCGGTTATGTGCAGGAAATATTATCGCGTTTTCAGAAAGACCCTTTCATTCGTATCCCTCGTGAGCAACCACATAACTTTCATATATAAAGTAAAACTAATTTCAACAGGTCCAAAAATTTCGAGAAAAAGTCAAAAAGGAGAGTGGAAAAAGAGAGACAGGAAAATGAGAGAAGAGATCAGAAACAAATATTTTAAATAAACTGCAACTGTATTTTCATTAAATTCTTTAAAATTGGATTTATGTTGAAAACAAAGTTAGCGAAGTAAATCGGATGTTTACTCCTCTCGCGATTTCTTCTTTAAAAAATAAATATGAAAAGACAAATTTTCTCGTATCATCGTTGCTTTAAAATTGAAGCCACTTCTGCTGTTCCTCCGTATTTATCGCGGATAAAAAAACACTCCACATTTCTGGCACACCTTCTCGCCTGTTGTTTCTTTCAAATTATTATTCGCACTTATGTGCACGTTGTTCCGTACGTGTACTCGTTCGCCCTCGTAAAGCCTTTGATATTCAACGCTTCAAATCAAATAAAAACGCCCCGTCTGTGTATAGCGGGCTTTTGTAAGGCAACGTTATGTGTTCCCGACGCGGAAATTTGAATAATACGTGTCTTGCACGTATTTTTCAAGAAAGAAAACCCGTTGCGAACTAAAGGCTGATTTTTTTCGGCCAGTTATCTCTCTCTCTCTCTCTCTCTCTCTCTCTCTCTCTCTCTCCCTCTCCCGTCTCTCTTCGAGAAGAGGTGGCAGCAGTTATTTGTTTCACATACAAAAAAGAGCCGAATTATTTGCATAGAGTCTCTTTTAAACGTAATCTTACGTCGTATTTTATATAAAGTCAGATATGGTTGCGAGCAATTTAACTTATCTCTCGGGCATTCTTTTCAACGTTGTATATTTCCAAAATTCCTGTACAAGAAGAACTGACTTCTAAAGTGAAATTTCCGCCAGCATATAGTAACGAATAAAATTCTCCACAATATTTTTATCCTCTTTCCCTTTTGACTGATTCTTTTTGGCTCGGAATGTTCCACGTCAGAAATTAAATAGTAACGGCACGAACGAAAAACGCGCGGTGCCGTCTTTTTCCACTTCGTCATTGTCTAGACACTTCAAAAATATTTCAAGAAAAATTCAATGACGACCACACTCGCGAATGTTTATTAGATACAGCGAAAACAGAACAAGTGCATAGGTAAAACAAAAAATTGTCTATTGTCCTTTTATAATGAAGTTAATTTCATTTTTTTAATTAATCAAGCATAAACATAATTTTTTCATAATTTTTTAATTCATGGAATTAAGTGATTCCGAATTATACAATGAATAATTCAATGTAAAGACAAAAGCTATAGTTATCTCCAAGTTACGCGGTGAGAATCTGGTGAGAAGATCTTATAATAGTTATTTTAATTTACGCACGCTTATATACGCCTCAAATCTGATTAGAAGATAAATCTTATTAAAACTGAAAACTTGTATTATGTTAGAAGGAAAACATCGTGGAAGATTGTTTCTTAGAGATCAGAAGTTATAAAGTCAAACTAACTTACGCGAGCGAATTATTTACTTAAAATCCAGCGCATCAAATATATATCTTTCATACGCGAGCTTTATATTAACGAAGAATTTTCTCCCATGTTCTGCCATTACCGCAGCCCGAGGGAAAATTCTTTCATCGAAAATCTGGGTTTGATACGCCGAAAGATATGCCGGGCGATATAATAAAAAGGTACGCGTTCGGAAATATTATACTCTGTGACAGTTTAAAGTAGCGAGAGAGAGAGAGAGAGAGAGAAATAGGGAGCTCGCCAATGTGGACGCGGATATAAGGGTGACTTTTACCGGGAAGTTCACTTGAGAACTTTTCGTATCTCAAGGGTGTACTTGCATCGGCTACCCCAGGAGAGAGAGGACGTCAGGCATGTAACGTATCGAGGAGCATCATCCGGCGTCTCTCCGTCGAGAACGAGGGTGCAGCGCGTCTTCGACGCTCCGCGTGGCATCGCGTCGCGAGCGTGTCATTATTTAGAATTAACCGTGTACCGTCGCGGTCGGTTTTCCCATCCGTCCGGTGATTGCACTCGCGATGTCGACGACGCGGGAGTGACGCGGAAATTTCCGAGTGGAGCGCCATAACTGAGATAAGTTACGAGGAGCAACGTCTCCTCTGGCACCCAAGCGAAATGACGGCGAAATGCGCGCGCGGTCGCGCGGCTGGAGAGAGAGAGAGAGAGAGAGAGAGAGAAAACGAAAAAAACTTTAAATCCATGTAAGAAGGAAGAAAGAGTGTCGTCGACGCTTATCCCGGAGATAAATGATTTCATGCTCAGCTTACGACGCATCATCGCCGGTGTCCTCGTTTCTCTCTTCCTCTTTTTCTCTTCGTCCTGACTGGCCATTTCACCCGACGTCGCTATTCACAACAGAGAAAGAGAATGTGTGTGTGTGTGTGTGTGAGGTAGATAAAAAAAACCGTGCTTAGACGGTGTGATACACGCGCCTCTAAAGTAGGATGCTATTTCCTTTCTTTTCGCGCTTGAGACTCGCTGACCGTACTGGCTGGCGATAAAATGAGAGCGGAAGTGATCTCGCAGTCCGGGCAGAAAATCAGCAGCTGATAAATTCCCGACGATAAGTTTATGCCCGCGCGCACGCGACTGACATAGTTGTCCGGAAATTTCGCGGCGCGCGATACTCCCGATGATCGATCGCTCAAAGTTTAACGGCTGGGCTGACGCTGATACCGGGGCTAAAACTGCCGCGTTCGACCGTATCGGCAGCGTAAGTTTTCGGTTTGGATTACGGCGAAGTACAGCCAAGTTTATAATAAGATACGTTAGATTTCCACACGATCTGTTATTGCTAGATCGAGGTACACACGCGTGATGGTTTCCCCTCTAACGTCCCTCTCTACGTAATGGGGGAGTTTCCGGAAAGAAGAAGAAAAGAGAAAGAAAGCCCCTCGCACGCTTCAAGGAACGAAAACCACGTGTACACGTGTCTTCATATTTTAACGGCCGATTCCGTCGATAAATGTTATCGAATGTATATAAATTTCGATACATAGCGCGTTTTATTATGTATAAGAAGGTATACTCCAATGAAACGTCGTATACATCTTCAGCGTAATAGGACGGTAGACGGGAAGAAAATGTCGGGGATTTTAATATTTCGTGCGCTCGAATCGCCAATACCGTCCCGCCCGTATAACACGATCCGATGGATTCGGCATGAATGTATTATCAGGCCATTCCCGCGGCTGTCTAGAACGAACGGACGGCGTACCTTAAAAATGTATCCGCCGGCCATTGACGTCAAACGTTGAACGAGATCGCAGGTAGTGCCACGCCCGATAAGTCACCCGAACGGATCTCGTTCTCCTCTCGGTTCCGCAATAAGAAAGAAAAGGCGGGCGAGGGGGAGGGGGGGAGGGGGGAGTGGAGAAAGGGATATCCGGCACGTGACGGAGGGGGGGCCGGGGGAGAGGCGACCCGATTGCCCCGACGTCATTTGACGTCACGTGTAACAGGTAACAGATCGGAATATACGCGAGACACGCGCGCGGGTACGTGAATTACAGTGATTACGCCGCCGTGAGGGATAGCAGAAATAAAATTTCCGGCGTAAATGAACGTAATCATTAAGCAGCTATTTATGTATCTCTTGCAAGAGAGAGAGAGAGAGAGAGAGAGAGAGAGAGAGAGAGAGAGAGAGAGAGAGACGTCGGGAGACTTCTGATTAATCGGCTGCTCAAGTGGCTCCATTATCACGTGAGTTCACCGGCGAATGAAAAAGGTGTACCGAAGAAAGAAAAACAAAGATGATTTATCGTTGAGGTCTCTCGATCAATGAGGAACGGCCTTAACGCCCTCGCGCGCGTTGATCTACATCGCGCTTTTATTTGTATCGGTTTACAGTCGATGTTACACTAACGAGTAGAGAGACCCGTGTATTCCTCCTCCGGTATACACCTATATATATATATATATATCACGCCGATATATTCATCGGTATGCAAAATCGCGCTTGATATTCCGCCTTGACGTATAAAGCGCGTGATCAATATGCGAGAATATTTTCGCTTTACGTCTCCCTTACCGCCTTTATCTCGAACATCGCGCTGGCAGCCGTATCCTACGAATCGATCCGCCGCGTCGCGGAAAATTCGAGGAGCGGAACGCGAATTTCCAATCGACGAGACGGGCGACGTTCCGTATTGTCGGGCGCATTTCCATATTTCAGCGTCTTACACAATACAACCTCGGCGACGCGCGGAGGATTTTTACGTCCTCTCCCTCAATGGAGCACGGAGCAAGAGAAATTACGGAATTGTCGCCGCGCGGATAGGAATTCGACTCGCGCTAATTTTATCGCGTTTCTCTCTTGTTAAAATTAACATTTATGAAAACATAGGGAAGCAGATTTAGACTGATTCTCTTCTCCCCTTTTTGGCTCTTTCTCTCTCTCTCTCTCTATCTATCTATCTATCTATCTATATATCTATCTATCTATCTATCTCTCTCTCTCTCTCTCTCTCTCTCTCTCTCTCTCTCTCTTGTCACGATCTGGCAAACTTGCTGGATTGTGTTACGGCAATGGGTAAATCGGATAATATACAATATAATATATTTCACGGATCGATTTTCCATTTGTGAACTTGGGATACGTATCACGTTTTGTAAGAGATATACATAAAACAAGGGCGTGAAAAGTTGTAACCGCTATATTGTAACTGCAATAAGACATTTATTGCTACGTAACGTTGCGGTTATTAATCATTTTGTTACGTATCGATTTCGAATCAAAGTTAAATAACGCATATACGCCACTTTGAAGTAACATACATTGTTGTAATGCTCGTCATTTTCGAGATGTACAGCCGTCGTCGGCCAGCGTTTGAAGTTAGTTTTCGTATCAACGTATTAAACAAAAGGGTAAGTACGGGAAATGATATCGCTGAAAAATTTTACATGCTAGTAAAACATCCAGAACGATCTAATTTTAGCCTCCTTCCAAACATCTCTTCCTTCTGTCCATCTACTTGGCTTATTCCCCATCTTTCCCCTCCCTCGCGGTGCTTCTCGATTCGTCGTATTAATTTCTCTCTTTCTCTCCGTCTTCCTCCCGCGTTAAGAGAAGGTTATATTAATTTTCTTCCTGCCCCTTCCCCCCCCCCCTCTCCCCGTACGGCAAACTCGCGGTACTAATTTTCATAGCTCGAGCGCGACGTAATACCGTCAGACACATCGTCTCTTTACGCCGCGTTACATCGCGAAATGCCACCGCGCGCGGCAACGATATACGGGGGACGGCCAAAGACACGGCGCGGCGGAGAGTTTCTGAAAAAGGATCTCCCGAAGCCCGCCCGTCGCGATACGCTGAAAGGCAATGTTATTAGCACGACGCACGTCGTCGTCATTTCCGCAAAAAGCGAGAGGTGGGCGAGGCGGGACGGGGAGAGCCCCGGCTGAACAATCACAGTCCCACGCTCCTTACACACTCATTCGCGCGGCCTGGCTCTCCCAAGAGCTCGTTCGTTTCGTTCACATCCTGCTATTCACAAGGCGTCTATTTCTTCGTTCTTCTTCTTCCTCTTTTTTTTTTTCTTATTTGTCTCTTTTTATTTCGTCTCGTCTCCCTCTATCTCTCTCCCTCTCTCTTTCTCTCTTTACTACACGACTTAACCGACTTCCTCGGTCGTACACGGCGGCGGCGGTGAACCGCGACTCTGGCAATTTGTAAGTAATTTAATGAACGTATCGAGTGTCGTCATCGTCGTCTCCGTCGTCGTCGTCGTCGTCGTCGTTGTCTCGCCGTGTCGATGTGTCGTACTCGCAAGTGAGTTCAAGGTCCGTTTCGCCGCCGGAAAGTGCCGGAAGACGAATAGGGGTATCCTCCTCATCCACCTGCACCGTCGTAAAGCACGTTTTACAGATGCCGGATGAAATCGCGGAGAGCTAATCCTCTCTCCGCGCGATATATGTACCCATTTCCGTCATAGTCGCCGCCGATAGCCCGACATTTTTCGCACCGCTCGGCAAATGTATGAGGTGTCGCAGTAGTCGTGCGTTACCTCTCCCTCTCTCTCTCTCCCCCGTGTCTGCAAGGTTCCTTTACGGGGAGTTGGAGCTGCTTTCCGTATATAATATATATATTTATATATATAATATATATATTATATATATGTATATGGCAAGAATTGGATATTCTGGTATTAAAACTTAAATTAAACTTTAAAATTAAACTTCTAGCGGGAGAAACAAAGTCCTCTCTCTACAAATAAACAGTGAAAGGAGGTTCTTGCAGATTATAACTTTAGAAATTAATTAGGATTATAAAAGAGAGATGAGGTAAAAATACATTCTTGTCCCATAAAATTTAACGCTGACGTCTCTGGGGATTGTATATCAGTGATGCAGACAGAGATATGGGCCGCCAGTTCCGAAACTTTCATCGAAAATGTCGAAAGCGCATTTCGGTGTCTCGAATTTCTGTTCTACGGTTATCTCATGTCGTCTATCCTTCGCGTCGTCTTATTGCGTTTCTTTCGCCTATATCTGCCTTTTGCTTCAACGACGTTTGTCGTAAAGAACCTTAGAACACGTACAAGAACCGCATTCCTTTCTCTACCGTCTTCCACTATCCAATCTTTTCATCCTGCGCCGCAACAGGCGCATCTTCTTACTTTGATTTCTATAGCAGCGCAGCTCGCGGAAAGTGCGTCGGGTCACGTCCCGACGCAGCGTGTGTACCTACGTCACCGTGCCGGTGCGACGATTTACTCCCTGCGAAAAACGTGTCCTCGGCTTCCCCGCAAGTCCGAAGATTTTCGCAATCAGCCCACGGTCAGCGTCGTACAGATCATCTTATTAAGCTCCGGAGGATTTTCCAAATCGAAATCCTGATCATTCGTGTGGACGGGGACGCGGGAGGAAGTACGGGCAAATAATACCCGTAATTCCACGTGATGGGGGCGTTTCCACGGGAAATAACTACGCCGCTATCCGACGGCGATCGCCGCCGTCGCCGCGACGATCGTCTTCGTTAGCTGGGGCGAGCTCGGGGACGACCTGTGGCCTGAGGCGAAGCGAGCAAAGCGGGAGGAGCGTTTCCGGCTATTCCCAATCGGGAGCGAGAGAAAGAGAAAGAAAAAGAGAAACAGGCAGGTGGAGGGGAGAGAGATAGAGATAGAGAGAGACGGAGAGATTATACGGATAGAGATGTTATTGAAAAAGTTTCGCATGCTAAAATTTCGAAGCTCCGCGAAACGGGTTTGCCGCCGCAGCGACTGCGGCATTAAACGATTCGGTTCTCCTCTATTTCCGATACGTGCGCCGCGCCGCGAAGCGCGCGGCTGCTCTCGATCGCTGCCGCGCGCGCGCTTCGCCCCGATCTTGCTACGAACGCTCTATTTGGTTGCAATTTCCGTTTCCATCTGTCTCTCGTCAACTGGCGCGCTCTCTCCGGCCTGCGTTTTTTTCTTCTTTCCCCCGACGTATATATGCATCGTTGGAAACGAAATTTGATGCATACACAGTCCGAATTTAACGTCCCGCGGCCCGCGGAAGATTTAGTGGCCCGCTCGCCTCTCAAGCAATTGTTCCGCTTCGCCGTAGCGTGTTACACGTTCGTCGAATCGTAATCGCGATTCGGAGTCAATCGACCTGTCGTATTTCGATTACAGACGACCCGTATCCTCTACTCGTTATTAAGCGAATCGACTCGCGAAATCTATTATCCCGATACGCTACGGGATATGTCCAAAGTTCGCGTTGCACATTTAAAACGAGCCGACCGTTTAGAGCGTCGAATAACTTAGCAAACGGGTATTTTCGAGACGAATGAGGAATGTATATTATATAATCATAATAATGCATATTATTAAATTACGCAGTATGCGAAACACGAATTCCAGAAATGCATAACGTGTTTTCCAGTTAAAGTTATATCAAATATAGCCGTGAGTGTACATCAAAATTTCGATATTATAACACAATATTTTGCAGAAAAGTTCAAGACATCGTTTTCGTAGTTTTCGACAAATTTAACATTAATTATCTCGATAGAGAAAGAGAGAGGAAGCTAACCTAAGTAAAAACTTGATGAGTAGGGAGCCTAATTAAAACTGATTGCGAAATTATTTTGTTTCGTGAAATTTTCATGACGGAAATTTAATTATCGCGGCTCTTCTTCTAACCATTCGTAACCTTGATTAAAAATGCCGCGTGTATTTATCTTATTATATAATATACATATATACAATATACATATATATATAAAATTCCAATTATTATGCATATGTAACTCCGATTCGTTGTTAATTTTTCGTATTATAATACCATCAATTTTCGATTAATAAATCCATTAACTTTCATTTATCCGCAGATGAATCTAAATCGCCTGGAAACTTCGTGGGAAAAGTAGGATTAGAAAATTCTCGGCTACGGCGGATCACGATAGATAGATTCTGTCTCGAAAATCTTGGATGAGATCTGTCGAATTAGACGAACTTCGTGTTGGGTAAAGAGAGGGGGAAGAATAGGAGAGGGGGGTGATCATTGATCATATCGTCGTGATCCTTCCGTGAATCACGCTTAACGCTCGCGACGCTACGCTCTCGCCAGGATTGTTCAATCTACTTCAAGTATCTCGAGTCTAGTGTGGGGATAGATGGAAAAGTTCTTTAAGGATGTGCTTCCCGGGAAATCGAAAGCTTCTACGAGTACTCTCTACGCGTGCAAAGAAATTTCCTGGAAAATCATCAAACAAAATCGGAATGCATCGACTACGGGGGAGAGACTCAAATAATGCAGCCTTCGAAAGCTTCCTTCCTTTTTTTTCTTAAGCTTAGGTTGAACGTACCATACCGTATCTACATTTATGTATGGCATATATTATTACTTCATCTTATTGTATAATAAAATTATCGTGCATTTTTTGCCAAAGAGAGTATTCAACAACACATCTTAATTCTATTCTTCTTTCATGAGAACGGAAAAATTTCTTATTGATTATAATTCAGGCTTGATAAAATTTGTCATAAATCAAACAGGAAGGTAAGAACTTTTAAAGTAAAATGAAATAAAAGAAGAGTGTGAATTTCGAATAAAAACTGGAAAAAATCGATAGGACGGAAATAAATGACTCTCGGCGCATGCCGCATTTTTCTGTGATAAGACGAACGAAAAAAAGACCAATAAATTTTATATGTATGAATGAAATCAAAGATATCGTTACAGACCGCAATGCATTCTTAACAAAGCAATCTCGAATCCGTAACATAAAGTAGCGAACGTAATTGCACGAATATACATCGCGTTTTTCAATGACTACGAGCGGCGAATAACAAGCGAATCGTTAAGGCAATCCACGCTCCTTTCCGTTTCCGGCATCAAAAGACGATGCCGATGTTCGTCTCGCGAAAGAAAGGAGCCCCGGGAAATTGACGGGGCGCGAGTGAGTGAGAGAGAGAGAAGAGGAGGGGGGGAGAAGAAAGACAAAAAAAGAAAGGGAAGAAAGTGTGGCACGCGATCGATGCTGCTGTTTGCGTTGAACGAGACTTCGCTTTTCGCTTCATCTTTACTACTCGCTTTACCATTCGTTTTTTTTCCATCTTTCTCCCGTAAATTGCCTTAGGTCTCAATTTTCAAAGGGCTTTAGGAGTACTCTCCTCCCCTCTCGCCCGACTCCACCTTTCTCTCGTATTTACATCCATTACCCGACGTATCTAGCGCAGCGATTATTATTGCACAATGAGACGGCGTCGAGAACAAACAGATTTCAGCCTCTAATGCATTTTCGCTCGCTCTATTGCACCGCCTGGCACCGGAGTAATACCTTTCGTCCTTGCGAAGCGAAATAGAGAGAGAGAGGGGGGGGGGAGGGAAGAAAGAGACAGAAACTCGGGAAACAATTTTGCGGAACAATTTCGCGCGTACTACAGGCGGCAAATAAAAACATGAGCGTGGACGATACCCTCGAACGACCGTTCGTTACCTCGACGCCGTTTTTCAGATTCCGGAATCGTAGCCGCATATATTATACCCACCGCCACGCCGTGCCGCGCCGGCCGGGAAGCAACATCGCAAATATTACGGCACAAACGCGGGCGCAAAAACAAACTTTGTAGGCGCTCCGTGTAAGTTACGATCCTCGCGAATATATAGGATGGTTCCCCAGGGGGACCGCCGCCGCGCCGTGCGTCGTACAGTCGAGAAATCCACATATCACACGGAACGTCCTTTTGACCGAGCGCATATCCCGAGAAGACAGACCTGGGACTCCTCTGATAATTACGCCGATAATCGCGGAATTATGTATTGAATATGTAGGGGAAATTAAAAGTTTCCTAATTAAGAGAACTCTCCGCAACGGAGAGAATCTCTCTCCGCTCGAGATTTCATCATGAAGATAATCTGACGCGCGGAATTAAAGACTTGCGAGAAAAGTCGCGACTCAAAAAATTATCGCTCTGAGGAAGAAAGCGATTTAAAATCTTTTAGAGGAAGGGAACAAAACGGTGCTTAGGTAGTCGACGAGCTCTTCATCTCTCTCTCTCTCTCTCTCTCTCTCTCACTCACTTTCTGATGCGACATTACAAATGTATGGTCGCCCCGGTATGTGTAATAGCGCAACGCACGTGCGACGAGGGGAGCAGAGAAAATTTATGTAGGACTTTCTGTAATTCTTACGTGTCTTCCATAATCTCGCGGTTTTTACTGCGTACGAGTCTCGGCGCCGTCACCGTACGACCGCCATAGATTTCGGATTATTTCCAACCGCGGATGTTGCCACCAATCTTCCCGGCAACAACCGGGCTCCATTACAGCAATAATAAACGAAGTTCGTGTGTCAGCGTATTTGCCGAGTCCGTCGAATTTTCTCGGGCGGCTTGCTCCGGCGAAGCAGAAACGAATGAGCGGAAGGCAGAATGGAAGTACAGACGTAACGATGGAGATAAACTTATGAGAAGATAATATCTAGGGAGGGTAAATCGGTAATTGATATTCTGATTTTGTTCTTTGCGAGAGATAAACGCACCTTTCACTTTTTTTTCTCTTATTAGGTAGACTTACTTAAAGTTTCCCAATTTTTATGAACAATTTAATAATAAAAAATGTTTTATTATATGAAATATTAAAAAAAATAAGCTTTAACAATACAGACAGATTTAAAAGAAATTGCGCTTTATTATTCGTAAATACTTTTGTTCTAAAACATTATTTTTTTAAATACAATCCGATGGATTGTTGCAATATAACGATTGAATGGAAAATGATGATCAATGTCGGACAAAAGATTATTCAAGCTCGTTTAAATTGAATAAATGTATGTTTATATTCCATTTTTTTTTGCATAATATAAACAAAAAAATTTTAATTAATCTTTAACGGCATGACAAAACATTACAGGTCTCAATAGAATAATAAAATAATAGTACGTAAAAAAAAAACTCGATGTGCGCGCGTGTGAGATTAATAAAATTTTCGTAGAGTTTGATATTTCAACTCGCCGGCAGTTACGATCGAAAAACAATATTTTCGCACTGGTTGGGGACTTACGATCAGAATTTTCGAAGTCAAAGTAAATGATCGCACGTTTTTGATTAAAGGAAAGGCGAGCGTCAAAAAAAAAAAAGGAGCTCTGGAACTGCTCGCCTTTCAAGGGAAGTAGAATCACGCTGCGCGCGTGTTTCTACCCCGGTGGGCGACTATCGATTCTCCTTTACTTAGGAGCACAGATACCCACGGCGTGGTAGCAAAAACTCCCTTACTTGCAGTTCTTTAATTTATGTTAACTGAAAGCTCAGAAAATCGGGCGGGTTCCAAAGTTTTTTGCCCACCTCCCTCTCGCATAGAAAGTCCGGTCGTTACTTCAACAACGTTCGAATAAGTAAAAGTATCGCCATCCTAATTTGTAACTCATTTAGGTCAGGTTTCTTCAAACAAAAATTTTCAACTTCGTGTAATATCCTCAACTTGTTAAAACGTGACGTTCTCTCTTCGGAAAAGAGGGAGGGAGGGAGGGGGGAAAGGAAGAGAAGTCCGATGCACAATATGTGTACAGGCCGTATTCCGCTAACCGCGATGGAGTCGACGAAATTCGAGCTGACTGTCGAAAATGCAACATCCCGTGATGCAACATTCACGAATCTCCGTCAATAATCTGCTTTAAATGCTAATGCGCCTCGTTATCGCATCTTGCGTCTATCGTATATATCGTCTCGTCGGCGAAACCAATTCCGCGCTCGTCTCTCCGCTTATGCAAAATGCACGCGTGCAAGTCCCGCCCGATGCGAGACGAGAGGATGTATAGCGTCAGCCCCGGACTCGCTGCGTACGTTCTCGCGTTATATTTCCCTCCCCACCTTTGCACAGCCTCTGCCAGGCCTTCCGCGCTTCGCATGCAGGTTGACGACCGCTGTTGCGAACCGCGCGCGCGAGATCCGCCGTCATATTCCTATTTGTTTATACAAAAGGTAGGCTCGGCCGCGGGGGCACACGTGCCCCGGTTTTATTAGCCTGGCACACGCCTTCAATCCGACCGCTTGTTATTGCGTGGAAATGCGTTGCGCGCGCGGTGCGCAGAAATTATTAAATTGTTGCCGGCGTCGTCGTCGTCGTCATCATCATCAAAACGCCCGACATCCGCGCGTCGGGGTCTGCAAAATTCACGAATTATTGAAAGCATCGTCAGCGAGGGAACGCTTGGGGCCACAGTCGCAGTATAGGCCGGAAAATTGTCGCCTCTGCAGCGACGGTCCAGACGCGAAAGATGCTGCAGCGAAAAGGTTTGAACATAAGGGATAGACGGTTAGCGCAGGATTTTCAGTGGCAAGGGAGCCAAGCTGGTAAAATGCTGTCTTTCCCACGAATTAATTTCCGTTCGAAAAGAACCGTTTCTCGAAGAATATTTATTTACTATCCCTCTCATGTCAAGTATATAGAACATTTTTATGACAATTCCTCTCAAGCCATTTATTTATTCCTTTGATTCGTAAAATCATTTTTTTTTTGCGTAAATTTTTTTTTTTGCGTAAACATAAGCGAAACAAAGAAGCAGATCCACAAAATCGTGTCCGGAAAGTAACGGACGGCGCGATAAATGGCATAATAGCGACTAATTGATCGTAAAAACGCTACGACTCCGAAACACGCCTGGAAAGCAAGCCGCACCACGGGCCGTTCTTTGTCTCGTGTAACCAAGGCAATCCCCGTCGCCGGCATCAGGCTGACGTGGCCAGTTGTGAAGGAGGAGGCTACTTATGCCATATTAACAGCTGACCCGCCTCGAGCTCTCTGACCCGAGTAGTCCCGGGACCCTCGGACCGGATTCTTATACCAGCGAAACAGATGGCGGTCGCGATCGCGAGATTTCCAATGGGGCTGCCTTATGCGGCGCCTCTTGTGCGCACCGCGTAAACGGGAGCGGCGCGACGTATTATCGTATTAGGTCGCTCCGCGGCGACCCCATAGACTCGCGCGCGCAGGGGGCTTATCCGCTACACAATCGCAACCCTCCGTTACCTCGCGATGTAACGAGGCAGGGGAAACGACGCTTGAATATCGCGCGACCTGCTCGACTATTCTCTCGCCGCCGTGCAGTCTAAATATCGCTATAGCGCGACGGCACGAGGTTAAATGCTATTTGTACACCGTTGTGTTCATCCCGGTCGGCGATTAAGAGCGACGTTCCGCGCTGTGGGGAGCGCAATTTGGCACCCCATTTTTTTTTCTCTCGGGCTCTCGTCGCGTTCCCGAAGCACCGCAATAAATGAAAGTAGATGCCAGAAATGATTTCCTACAGCAGATATAATCGGCTATGAAGACGTCTGAAGTATTCAAAATTCTTCGTGGTTTCTTGAAACATTGCAATAATTGTGCTTTATTTTATTTTATATGCGAATTGTATGCAATTTAATATCTCAGTTTTTTTCATATGAGAAATGCGAAATTAATTTAGAAGTTTATTTAAATTATAAACTTATTATGAACTTCTCTTAAAGATATTCGCGTGTACTTGGAATTTTTCTTATATTAAATTAAGAAAAGAATTTTTCTTAATTTAAAAAAGTTTCTTCTTATTTCTCCACTTTATCAATCGGCATATTTGAGCAAAAATGATGATTTATCATCGGTCTGTCGTTTCAGTCGTGTATTTTCAAGAATTATATGTATATCAAATACACGTTATGTATTTTAAAATACAAACATACGTGTTTTAAAGTATTTTTTGCGTACGCGTAATAGATTTATCTTTTATTTTCGTAACGCCGACAACCATCGGTCCTGTATAAATCCTATAACTCTCATATTCGTGACGATTCTTTTGGAAATGCTGACTGGTGAAAAAAAAGGAGAAAACGCGGAAGAGAGTGTCCAGCTCAATAAGAGAAATTAATAAACATGTCATGAGGTTCATGCCGATATTGACGGCGCAAGATTCAAACGGGGAGGGGGAAAAAAATGGAATAGGTCGGCGATACCGGCTCGTATCTATAAATCAGCGTTGCCTTCATCGAGGCAATATCATTTCGCCGATTGCATACCGAACGCGCGAGCCAACGCGATATTACATTTTACGATATTCCGCATTCAAAAAGTTTTATCTGAGACGAGTTAATAAATCTGGTGCCGCGCGCTCTCGCGCGAAAGAGAGGTATACGACGGAAAAGAGGGGGGGCGCGCTCGACGGCGTTTTACGCGAGATGCTGCGGCGAATCGTGGAGAAATAATTTCATTAAACTACGTAATTGGAATTGTTTCGAACGTTCACCTCTCGCGCGCGCTCTGCCGCCACCGCTGCGCCGCGCGCCGCTCATTTCATCTCCCCCCAAGATCCCCGCGCACGACGACGATCGCGCACCCGTAAAATAAATACGTCGCACTAAGCCGCGACGTCTTTACACGTCGCGCGTATTTTCTCGACCATTCTGTTTCCTCTACCCTTCGTATTATTCCTTCTTGCAGTGGCGCAGCTAGAATTCCTGAACCCTTATGCAAAGCTTACCGAGGGAATTCCTCACCTTTCCCCTTCCCACCCCCCCCGTGCTTTCATTCCTTTTTTCTCTTTTCGTTAACCGAAATGCCGACGTCGCTCTTCAGAATCTCTAAAAAGTGTATTAGCGTTTTGGTGTATTAAATTTTCGATGCCTGTTTCGGGTACGTCCGTGTCGGAGATATTTAGCTGTTCGATAGAAGTAAATTAAAAATCTTATTCTCTCTCTTCTTTGGAATAAAGAAGTCGATAATTTATCATTCGAATGATGAAAAAGGGAGCGATGCGAAAACTAATATTAAAGCTTGAATGTCGCAGCGAAGTTCTGCAATAAAAACTTCCATCCTCGCACACGTCTGACTTTTCCGTATGCCGGGAGAGCGGGTGGAGAGGCTAGGTGTGTCTATCTCGTCTGTATTCATCGGTCTCTATGCTTCGCTCATTCTCGGTGTACGGCAGTCACCATACCATCTTCCTCCCCCGTTTGCCGAGAGGAGTACGAAACCGTGGAAGAAGAGACAGAGAGAGAGAGAGAGAGAGAGAGAGAGAGAGAGAGAGAGAGAGAGACGTGGAAGGATATAGTGCCGAAGAAAACGATGGCCGAGAAATTCAACGGGCCTGAATCCTGTATGTCCCGGGGCTGCTCTTTCGAGAGAGTTATGCATGTGCGCCGCGACGTCGTACTATATACATAACACCTGGGCGACGGCGAAACTACGGGAAGCCTTCTTTGAACGTGAGCAGACGACGACGACGAGTCGAGGAGGAACGAGCGAGCGCGGAACAGGAATTCAAGAAGCTTGGTTCCGGCGCGCCTGTGCTTGCCCCGGGGGCAAGTGGTGGCTCCTTTTTGGGCTCGTTCGCTCGCCTTCTTCTCCACTTTCCTTCCAGCCGGTTAACTACGCAGACAGGAAGTCACGATGAAGACGTCGGCGATCCTGCGCGAGCCTTCATACGGTAAACGGTTTCTTCCCACCGCCACGAGATCGCTGCCGCCGTCACCGTCGTCCGTCATCAGCGTCGATCAGATCAGAGGTACAGGAAGATCCTAGCGTGATGTCGGTGTAGCGTGCAACTCGTGGAAGATCGTAAAGCGCGAACGGGACTTCTCTACTGCGGAATCATTTCACGACACAACGACGACGACAACGGCGACGGAACGTCGCGACGATTCGAGGAATGCGGCGGGAAGGGAAGGTGAAGAGTAGTCCACTTTGTTAAGCTGTGTGCCGACAGGGTCTTCTCTGTTCCGACTGCATGATAATTGCGACTCCCGTCGGAAAGAAATCAATACGCTACGCAGCTTCTTTCAAAGACATTGGATTATTCCGTCATTCGTTTTAACTCGTAGATTGTTAGGCGCTCATCCGGAATTAATAGAAAATCTTTTCGCGAGACGGCGATTTACAATGCAATAAGCTTATCTATAATTCAAATATATTATATATTTTTTATTATCTTCTAAATTAGCGAAATAAACAATAGATAAAAATGAGCAAAAATTAGATTGCAAGAACGCTTGGAAAAATTAAAGATTATCTAGAATTAGTTCGATAATAACATTAAATTAAAATAGGTTTGTGCAAATAAATTAAATAAATAAATAAAAGTGATGATTGATAATTCAATATTCAGCTTACAATTAGTGCTGATTTTATTTCTTCTAACGGTAAATACACAACATTTATTTAAAAGATTAAAACAGCAACTAAAATATTTTAATATGATTTAGATGATATAGTTTCAACACTTTGTGTACAGGGAGTCCCATCTGCATGCCACGTTAAGGCAAACAGTAATTTGTCATAGCCACATCACGTCCACGAAATATACCACACGCTATTTAAAACAAACTCCAGCGCGAGCGCGTTCACGCTTCAAATAATAATACTTTCCGGAGACAGGCATTTCTCTTCTCTCTTAGCACTCTACAATTATTCTTCATAATCCATACAGATTACAAAGTAAATGACATTTTAAAGTATCAACTACTAATACTCTTCCTAAATTAATATTCAGTAATATTTGTAAGTTTCGCTATCTGCTACTTTTCTCCTCTCATTATACACTTTTTTTTTACGTGCTCTCGGAGGAACGTAAGATCCCGCGTATAATTACGTAGCAATGCCGCACCGCTCCTATTTCTCTCTGTCTCACGATATAGATACGTTTTCTAATTAAATCTCGCAATCGGCCGCCGCGCCCAGCGACGATCCAATTGCGATCGACCCGCAGTTCGCACACCGACGAGCGAAATAGAATTTCACGTATAGTCAATTCTTCATGCCGATCCACGCGGTGTGTATAACACCCGGGGTGCGCGCGAGAGTCCAAGTTGCGGAGCATCGGTTTTATCGATGGCCCGGTAATACGTTTTCGCGTGTGGATAATTAATCCGCGGCTCGATATCGCAGCATCGTCGCGGCTGCTGCTGCTGCTGTAATACCAAAGTAGTTACAGCTAAACCGATACCGACCACCATCGGGCGGGAGGGAGGGGAATTTATTGCCCCAGTCGTCGACCCCGACCAACCTCTTTGCTCTCACCCTCTCCCTCTCTCTCTCTCTTTCTCTTTTTATCTCGCTCTCTTTCTCACTTTCCTTTTCTTCCCTTTTTTTCGCTTCCCCTTACCCTTTTCTCTTTCTCGCCCCGTGATTATTCTTGAAACACCGCCGTTCTCTTATATGTTTAAACCGCCGTTCCTTTTTTCCCTCCACCTCCTCCTCCACCTTCCCGACGTCGCTAATGTAAGCCATTTGTTTCCTCGAGCTCGCGGCGCGAGTGTATATTTTCCGCTCCATCGTTGAATTTCAATGATGCCGCTGCCGGGGCGCCCGCGCCGCGTCGCGCCGCGCGGGACTCGTAAAAATGTTTCCGCGGTGTATAAAGGGTTTCCTCTCTACGTGCGCCCTCCCTCCTCGCTCCATGCGGTGTCCCCGCGGGCACGAAATTCGGACAATGCCAATAACACGTGTGCACGACAATCGGTCGTGTCCTCGCCCCTATTGCGCGCGCGTTTCTCTCGCGCGCTTCCGACGAGGATATTCGACTCGCACTGCATAACACGCGAGGCGCGCGGCTCGGGGCATTCCATTAAAAAAAAAACAACAAAAAAGAATTATTTAACGTACCGCGCGTCGCATTTAACCCTTTCAAAACGGAAACGAAATCACATACATATTAGGAAATATTATCCCTTTTTTCCTGAAAATATTTTGCAATATGGTCGTTTAAATATTTTAAAATCGAATGGTAGGCGCATTACTTACCAAATGCATGTCGATATTTAAATATGAATTTCGCTAATGGACGGCATGTAAATGTATATGCTATCTGTGTGCGGGCCATTATCCCTATGATAACTACAAACGTGATCGTTCTGCAAATATCAAGATATAATTTCATAAAGCGAATTAAAAACGGAACTCGTCTCATCTGTTCTCGCTAATCGATAGTCCGGGATTTACGTTCGACGACTGTTTCCGATTTCTTTTTTCTATTGTCATTCTCTCGAGAAGTCAGACGCCAACCTTTTTCTACGGATGAATGAGAAAAATTGATTTTCTTTCTCGAGAAGATATCGTTGCAAGCTCGCAAATATAACAAAAACTAAAATACGCTTAAAGCGACATTCATTTGTGTCAATTTATTTGTATACGAAAAAATTTTTAAGTAAATCACGGAAGTTACACGAAAGTCTCTCTCATTCACGGAAAGTCTTTCCCCCTTGCGAAACAGGTTGCTTCTACACTTCAATTATCGCGTCAATTTTAATTCGTTGACGCTTTCCCGAATTTCACGCGGTGCAACATTAATGCAACCACTCCGGCAGTGAGATAGTAAATCGAAGATCACGAGGCGCTCTGCGCTCCTGGCGAAAAAGAAAGTAAACTGCGATAAACTGCGAGGACTTAATAAGTAACGGAAATCCGTTCTCAATCCACGAAATGAGGAGCTATCGAGAGCGTCCGAATGACGGGACAGCGAAAGAAAACACGAGAGAAGATAAAACTGTATTGGCTAGTCCCGCAGCTACCGTCATAGTCCCGTCATAGTATCATCTGATGCGATATAACCGCAGACCTTTTTGTTGGAGAAACAGAAAGACAAACTCGTTTGAGGGAATGAAATCTTGTACTGTCCCGATCACCGGCCAAATCCGTAATCGAGGTTTATTGCTGGAATACTTTATTTACCCGCTTATATTCAGAAGACAATACACCACTCAATTCCCTCCCCCGAATAATGAAGAGTTTTAAATTTTAGTTGGAATAAAAAACAATTACAAATGAAATCAGCTTTCGCTTAAATAAAACGCATCTTCCGTATACAGGCAGACAGTGAAATCTGAAAATCTTATCGCCCCGCGCGACGGATAAAATTAAATAATCGCGTATAAAAGTTGAACGCTCTTTCTCTCTCTCTCTCTCTCTCCCTCTCTCGCAAGAGGTCTCTTAACTACTTCTTGATATTTCACGGATATTTGTATTGAGTTTGTACTTGAACTTGTAATAGCCGCAAAGGAGATAACGTTACCGCGGTAATTGCTTTTTCCACCTCGCTTTCCGCGCCGTTATCTCACCAGCCAGTTCCGCGCTCTCGTCTCTCTCAATATCGAGAAGCGGAATCTTCGATGTCGCGGCGGGAGGGGGAGGGATATGCCGCGACATATAAATCCACGCTGCGAGCACCTGGGCGAAAGGTCCTGTCCTCCGCGCGCGCTGGCATTTCCGCGCGCTGGCAGTTCCTTTATAATTCCGCGGGGGCGGGGCGGGCGCAGCGCGGCGCGGCGCGGCGGGGGCAAACTCGCGGAGAGAACTCCGTGTGACCCGCTTCGCGGCAAAATTGCAGGTGTCGTGCACCGACGGCGGGCACGGTTTCTCACGGCGCATTACGAAAAGACGTGTATTAACTGTAACCCCTCTGTCATCCCCTCCTCCCGCGCGGGTAGCAGCCGAGCCGAGCTGCTCTCTCCGTGTGCGGCGAGCAACCCCCTTTTACCATGCTCATAAACGCGATTTGCACGCGATGCGCAACCACCTCCGCGAGAGCACGGCCAACGATATTTCCCGTAAATCGATGCATCCTCCATCCGATGCAATTCGACCGACGTATAAAGGATACCCCGGAAAGTGCATCTTTAATCTTTGATGGCAGATTCCCCCGGCCACTTCGGGCTGAATTTCTTTTTCGGTTCAACTTTTTTACGAGTTGAATTTTTCGTCGACGTAAATACCGAGCTCTCTTCAGTATAATTGCAAAGGAAGATAAAAAACTATTCCACGTTTACTTCGTATAAAATGTAATTTGTGAGTTGGCCATCGCAAGATACATTGAAAATATTGAAAATTAGAAAGTCTTACGAAAGAGACGGTCCAATCAAACTTCCACTTCTGGGTAAAAATCGAGTCTTTAGTTAAATATTAACACAGTTATATTAATATATAATTATGGAATGCTCTTTAGAGAGTTGCACGTCTGTTAACGTTTGATTGCGCGATTCATAAAAAAAAATTTAATTTCCCTAAAACCTCTAATTCAGAGATTACATTTAGTAATTTTCCCAAACTGGATTCCGAGTTGTACAATCAATAAATATCGAAAGTAATAGTAAATGAAGTTTGTGGAGGACGGACTGGATTATATAAAGTTAACTAACTCCCGTCGGCGGAGAAAGTAAAATGTGATGGGACACAAAAGTAACCGCTTCCTCTAGTAACCGACCGGAGCGGAGTTGGTAAAGCAAGTTAAAACGAATGAGCGTGAAAAAGACTTTTTAATTAAAAATTCGATGAACTCTGCAATCCCATTCATCCTGTGTCGCTATAATATTCAATAAAGTCACGGCGCGGCGTATTAAACGTATGAATACGCACTCGTTCGAAAGGCGAGCTCTTATCGTAACACGAGATACTTTTGCAGGCTTGCTGCACGTCTGAAAAGCTGGGTAAAGTCAGGAAAATTGGAGAAAGCTCCCGGGCCGCGATGAATAGAAATGAGATCAAAAATTATTTAAATGATATTTGCCCTTGGTCTAATATAATGGCAGCTATAACCATTTGCTTTATATTTCTAGAGGAATGACAATAGAATACCTTAATAATAACAGTCATTGTCAAGTGACAATAAATTCAACGAGGAAATTAATATTTTGATTTACAAAAAGAATATGTTATTTTTATGTCATACATCCTTTTATTTTAATTTAAAAGAGCTCGGTGTGTTGGACGCGTATTAATTTCGACAAACACGCACGGAAAGAACAATTTTGCTGAATCCAAACTTGAAAATAATTTTTGTTCAATAATCAAAATAATTTTGTGCGAAAGTCAAAGTGATCGCTAGAATATCAAAACATTTTATAGCAATACTTATCAATTTTAACATCCCATCAAATTATTTTGATGATTTAACAAGAAGTTATTTTCAGACCTATATACGAAAGCTAAAGGTTTTTTAGCAAAATGTTTAGACCTTTCAACAAAATCGTTCTTTCCGTGCGCAGAAAAACTTTTGATGCTCCACAGCGTGTGCTTTCACTCCGCCCGGAAGTGGAAGAAATATAGCGCGCGTGCGATTTAAAACTCGGAAATACGACGGCGCGGCTACAGATCGGTGAGCGTTATCATCCCCGATGTTTGTACTCCGGATTACGCGAATGTGCTTGTCTGAAGGTGTTAGGTGTGAAACGCGAGAGGCCCCGTCGAGAGAGTTACCCTCCTTACGATGACATCCCGAAGAGAATAAGAGTCAATCTGTCGGAAAGAATCTTCCGTTGACGAGGGAAGGAAGAGTGAAGGGGGGGGGAGGGAAAGGGATAAGACCATGCCATAATCTCGCTATGGTTTTTTTTTCTCATCCGTTCTCGATACCGTTCTCTCGCTTCGGTCTATTCGATTCACTCGAACAAGGGACCTGTGTCGAGTGAGCACGGCATCTCGAGGTATAATGTATAAAAAATAAATAATATAAAAGTCACGATAAAAACGTGAAAGTTGTCATTACATTATTTATTTATTAAAAGACGTAAATTGTAAAAATGGTGAAGGGTTCTTCTAACTTTTTGAAAAGCACCTTTTCCGATATAAATGGTACAAGTATCAACGAATGATTCACTCTCAATACTTAAAAAAAAAAAATGAAAAAAAAGAAGATAATTTAATGCCGTGCAGTTCTTGTTTTCAGCGTTCCAAGTATCGCGTCGATTAAATTATTTGAGTTCGCAAATAGCTCGTTCAAATGCCTGAATGATGCAGCGATACTGTAATCGTAATGATGCGGTCGACGATTATTAGCGAATGAATGTTGTGGTCATCGTATTGCACAGCGCGCTCCGCGATATCGCGCACTCGCGAATCCGAATTATTCCATGAATGTCCAATCTATTTTCATTTATTTATTTTCAAGTGAGTTTATTTACTTCAATATTACATTCGCGCGGCCCGGCGATGACGATTTTTGATTGAAATATTCGCGCGGCTTGTCATAAAAAGATAATAAACGTCAGAGCAGCCGCCGTGCAACGCCCACGGGTATTACGGTCCCGATCCCGCGACGAATGTCGGCGCTATGGTCGCGGAATTCCGAATTCGTGAAAATACGATTGCATTATGCCGTTGATGCGACTGCTGACGCGGCTTACGATTTTCGCCTAGTATCCTCCCCTCCCTCCGTTCTCCCCCCTCTATCTCTCACTCTCTCGTTCTCACGCTCTCCCCCCCCCTCTCTCTCTCTCTCTCCCTCTCTCGCTCTCCCCCGCGCGTTATCGTGACCGTTAAATTCACCACACGCACGATTTTAAATCAGAATGTTTCAACGACCGGGCGAAATTTCGTGAGCGCACTTGCGACGGCACCACGGCAGGCAATTCCGGTGAATTTCGGTCGATATATCGAACGTGGTGGCGGGTCGACAGAACTACGGTGCGTGTAATCAGCTATTACACACGGCACCGGTGATGTCTACATTACCGCTAGGAAGCATTAACATAATACACACATCTTGCGGAACCGCGCCCGTCCGCCCGCGTGTGCGGCATACCGTAACGAGTATTATCGAAGAAGAATTCTCTCTCTCTCTCTCTCTCTCTCTCTCTCTCTCTGCCTCCCTCTTTCCCTCCATAAGCTCCAGAACTAATGCGAGTAAGGAACGCGAACGTCATAAAATATGTATCTGGCTTTATGAAATAATCGACGGGAATTTCGGAGCCTGCCGGGGCCCGGCCACAGATTCTCATCTATGACAAATGAAATTCCGCCGAGCGCAGTTAATTATTGACGCGCTCGATGATGTTTCGCTAATAATAGCATATAACGGTCAGAATTCCATCCTGCTCGCTTAATCGCCGCACAATTCGTTAATTCTCAGTTAATAAGATATATATTGGTTTTCTAGGGAAAATGCCATTGCAAAATATCGACACCGTGTGTTCAGAGAGATCGAATAAGGAAAATAATTTACGAAAATTGTTTAAATCTTATCTCGGTGAAGAACTGTTGTGAATGATGAAAATTAATCAAAATTTTATTATTACGTAAATCAGTACTAAATTCTGTTCATAAAAAATATCGTAAAAATTGTAACAGTTATTTTATTACATTTTATTCCTTCGTTGTTGTAATATAATTTATATGTTTTATTTATATTACATTCTCTTGTTTCTCTATTCCTCGTTGTATGAATTTATCATACCTGAATTTTTTCATTTGACTCTTTGCGCTATTCCATCACTGTATAGCGCTACTGTTGTTCTCCTTCGGTGTGTTACTTATACACTTCTCCTTTTTCTCTATACATATACCAATTACGCGAATCGACCGCTGGAAAATACGGAGCGGAGAAAATCTATAAACGCGTCGGGAGAGCATTTCGATTCCGATTACCTCGTCGCCGTTCATTGCGACCCCTTGTACACGATGCCACGTAATCGAATATCGGCGCCGACTGTAGGTGTACGTATATAGCGTCAGTTAGATCTGCACTTATCACGGCGAGGCAGCAGCCCCATTCGTGCTCGTTATGTCGCGACTTGGACTCGGGTTCGCGTCGCCGGATCGAGATTCACACGTTGGCATTCGCGCACCGCCCGCCCTTTCAAGCGCACCGGGCGCTTTTGCCCGTTCATAAAACGAAACGACACGAGTCGACTGCGACCAACGGTATTGGACTTCGAGCGTGCGCGCAATCCCCCCCCTCCCCTCCCCCCCCTCGCCACGCCCGCCTCGCCATCTCGCACCCGCACCTCTTCCTCGCTCGCTTTAGCCTGCCCCGGAATCGACCACGTACGAACCGATCCCTTTGTCACCGCACGGCTCTCCCGGCGACCACTTCGCTCTCAAAGAGCCCAGCGGTATCGCGCACCACCGAAATTCGAGAGAGTTTCCTCCCAGAAGAGCCCGGGAATGGAAGGCGCCACTAACGTGTGCATCGCCGATCGTGTGTCCCCGATGCGGCGGCTCCCAGCAGTTTATAGGCGACTCTAGGTATAACGAGACGGGAACATATTACGTAAGTGGCGGACGGTGGCGTCTTCGAGAATCGAGAAAATTGCCATTGATGGGATCGTCAGAGTCGCGAAGTAAATTTCCCAAGAGGTGTGAGCTTCGTTCCAATTATCACTTACACGCTTGATATTGATTTTAGATTCCTTCCTTTTCCCAGAAGAAAGAAAAATTTATTAAGTTAAAGAGAGAATGAGCGATGGATCGAAAAAAATTGAAAGTGGAAGCGTTAAAGTTGTCATATTTTTGGGTAATTTTTCGTGAAATTAGATGCGTTTTTAATTAAGGACATAAATACAACAAAGAGTCAGATAACATCACGGACAAGATGCAGTATCTTAAGGTTCGCAAAACTAAATAGATCTTAACACAGCCTCAATTGGTCGAGTAGGTAATAGGACAACCGCTCCAGATAGAATCGGGAGATTCCATGGCTTCGAATTCTGGCTAATATTTTTTGCAATAAATACAATGTTTTAAGATGCTTGCTGGCATCATCATCGAATCAAAAATCAATTTAATAGATCAATGTAATTATTTCAGCTTTAATTTATGATTGTGTTCTTAAAGACCGACGCGCTGTAATCGACGCGCTGTTTACGAAAGCTGAAATTTAAAAGATTTAAAAATTAAGACTATTATTAGGTGATCAACTTCTAGCCATATTTGGCTCCTTTCCAAATACTTCATTATTCATTATTTGTTGTATGAATAAATCTTCCTTTGGTTTCAATAATTTCGAAAAATTTCGTCAATTTCATCATCCACGACAATTCCATAATAAGACCGAAGTGTAGGAGTCGATAAACTCGATCTTGGCGATCAATAAACAGTACCCTCCGGGGAAGATGTCAACAAAAAGTTGTTTTCCGTCGAGAAGTGCGGCTCTTTAGCAGACGCTTGGACCTGTCCCAATGATCGAGTGGCTCAACCCAGATGACCGCTCGAGTGCGAAGGGTTAACTTGGACGGCAACCTGCAACCGGGCTCGCTCTCCCACGAAGGGAAACCGGCCGCGTCTCTTCTCACGGGCGCGCGACGTAAAAACTCGTCGATCGGGAGCAGGGGGGTGTCCCGTGAGTTGGTTCGAATTACGGAGGCCCCCGGTCTCCCGGCCCGGTGAAGTGAGGAGACCTCGGCCCGTCTCTCACGTATATGCAGATACGTTGCACGCGGTAACCGCGAGGCTCTGCTCGGAGTTGCGAACAAGTATCGGGATACTTTAACCGCGAGCCTTCTCGATTTTTCCCCGTCTCTCTCTCTCTCTCTCTCTCTCTCTCTCTCTCTCTCGCCGCTCGCTCTCTGGGAAAGCGACGTATCGCGCTTTTGATAAAAGCCTCGCCCGGAGGTGAGAACTCCCTCTCCCTCCCCCCTCCCCCGCCCTTACCTCCTCCCCCCGGAAACAATTCCGCTGCCACTCGCGTCGCGGAAGTTTGCTTTTACCGCACGTTCGACGCGGACAATAACGCACCGCGTGCGCGGCCCGTATTATTATTATAACGCTTTCGTTTCACCTCGCACGCTCGTTGTCGATTGTATTGACCGTTTGTCAATGTTGCATAGCGCGAGAGAATTTATACAACGACGTAATCCGAATTTCTTCGGATAAAAGATTCAATACGGCCACGAAATTCCCCGTACGGCGGGAGAAGAAGGGCGAAGGGAGGGGGAGGGGATATCTTACTCGCGTCCCGTGTCGTTGAGAAAACATTTTTCCACCGGGCCCTCGACCCGTGAAAAGTTTAAGTGCCACGAAGTACGTGCATTACCGTGGGACAAGAAACATTTCCTTATTCCGCATCGAGAAACTTTGGCCATGAGTATATACACCCCGGGACGAATTTATTCTTGCCTCTTTCTCGCGAGCGCGATACACTGGCGTGCATGCCCGCATTACACTATACCGGCTATATAATTTCGATAATAGATTCCTCGGTTGAGTAGTTCAGTGTTGACTTTTACAAGGAGTGTCGACACACACTTCGACTGTAACGAATAACGCTGAAGTTGGTTCGATTCTCCTGGATTTTTAAAATGCAATTCAAGAACGGAACTATATAAGGAAAAGGGAAACGATTACAAAAGCTTAATTACGAGGACATATTAATGGCGTATAGTTAAGCAATTGCAGCCAATCAATTCCATACTCTTGAAAGTCTTATTATTATCCGAAGGATACTTCCGCGCGCAGTCCTTCAATTGAGTCGTTCTAAAAATATACAAGCCGCGAAACTTCGATCTAAATTTTGATAACGAACTCGTCGGGCTGAAAGCCGACCCCCGCGCCAGGGTTGGCCAAAGAGGAATATTAAAATTGAGGTCGGGCCATATTCCGGGGCACACCCCATATTCGAGGCTAACTGCCCGATCTTTCTATCAGTATTCACGCGGTGGTTTAGGCGGTTAAAGGGTGATGGATAGAGATAGGCGCGCGGCGCGGATGGCAGTTAAACCAACTTTGCTAATCTTCAAACTAATTTTGAATTTAATCCGCGGTCACGTATAGCAAGCGAAAGCCGAGACCGAAGAACCGACCGAGCGAGCGAGCGAGCGAGCGAGCGAGCAAGCGACCGACCGACCGACCGACGTTCGCTCCAACGTCGAGGTAATAAAATTATTCGGACATCTTCCCTCGATAAAACGTCGATCTCTAACTTAACTTAAGGGATTTTCTGCCGAAGCTCTGCTCCGGTGGAGATTAACCGCGGGGCAACCTGCATGCGGCGGGGAGGGAAGAGATAACGGCGGAAATTACGACTATGTTCGTCAAGGCTCCTAAGGATTAAGTGTGCATTGTAGTTTAATGTTTGCTGCGGGACGATAAAAGGGATGGGCGGGTTAGCCATGGAAGCCGAATCCCTTCGCGAGAATATTTTACATGCCGTATAGTTATGGAAGCGAATATTGAATCCGTCGGTATTCAAACGCGCCAGCCTATGCGCCACTTAAATCACGCGCTTTTGTATTCCTGAATTGAGAATTTCACGAGTGCTTTGACATCCTTAAATAATTATCTGACTGTTATCGAATGTTGGAAACAATCCTTCAAGTTCGTCCAGACTGATCAAGCGAAGAACTTTCTCCGGGAGATAAGGAAGGTAACGAAGATGGCCCTCGACACCTCGAGCGTCGGCAAGTCAATAAATTTCCTTTAAATTGGGAAGCGTGAGATATTCATTCGAGCAACACAAACTCCAGTTACGGCGGGAGGGACTTGGAGATCTCTGAATTGCGACGAGAGAACGACGGAAGAACAATTCCGCGACGAACAACTTCCTTTTATCACTACGCTTACGTATATATATATATATATATATACATGTAATTCTCGCTGTTGTTGTTATTATTACACGACTCCCCGTGTAACAATGCGTGCTCACGTCGGCGTGACGCCGCGTTACGTTGACATTAGAAAGTAGATTCGACGCGGCCTGTATAATTAGCGCGTTCTTTAAAGTAAAAAAAAGCGACGAGCGCGCCCGCAAGAATAAAATAGCTCGCCATGTACACGCATACACGTTCGCGACTGCGTTTTTCGACGGATTTCGAATTCACATCTATTCCCCTGCTGCTTACTCCCGCCTGTCTCTCTCTCTCTCTCTCTCTCTCTCTCTCACCGGCCGCCCTCCACCCCTTTTTCGTGGGGGCCGCGTGACCTAATTTTAAGAGGGAACATTTGCATCCCGCCGACTGTGTGCTCGGCCCCGTCCGTCCGTTTAAATGCACCGCACCGTGTCGGTGTCGTAACGACGGGGTGAGGCGAGGCTTTAAAGCGGAGCGCTCTCTCTACTCACCGCGGCGGCGCGGCGGTGAGTGTGTCCCCGGTATTTTCGAAGACGCGGCAAATAGGTTTATCTCATTCACCGAAGTTTGCCTAACTCTTTTATCGTTTTAAGCGGAGCTTACTCGAAGGAAGAAATGCGGTCATAGTTTATCCGGCGCGCGCGGCGCGCACTCCTCCTCGGGATCAATATTTCTTTTCGCGTCGCGGAGCGACGTTTTATATCCATTTTGCGTGCTCCGCGGTGAAATTGCGGGAGGGGCAAACGCAAACGGATATGCGGTGTATTAGCGGAGGAATTCGTTAATACGGAAAGAATTTCAACGAGTACTATATATGGACGGCGAATAATTGTCTAAAAAACAATCGGGTGCGGTGAAACGTTATCGCGCCGCCCGTTTTAATTTGTTTCGCGATACGTAAAGATGAGCGGAAGAATTTTATTTGGTGCAAAATTTGCGCCAAGTATCAAAAGCGTGGTTTGAACGTATATATATACATATATATATACACTGAGAAAAAAAATTACTTAAAACAAATAAATATGCTTCAGGTACCCCTCAAAGAAATAATTTTCTTGAAGCAAGTAAAAATTTTTTATTTTAAGTAAAAGTGTTTGCACTGAGA
>NW_012026821.1:3174352-3188676 GCF_000956235.1 Wasmannia auropunctata | reverse complement strand
GTATATAATATATATATATTATACATGTTGAAATCTAATGCAGGGAGATCTCCGTTAATGGGAGAGGAATTTTAATGTAAAGTGTATTTTTGGCTATATATAATCAGCCGGAAAATATCTCGTTATTATCTCCTTTGTAGTAAAATATGAGGCGAATGCGACGATACAATGTACAACGCGGAAGAATGCATTAATGCGAGAGGAATTTTCCTCTAACGTGTATTTCGGACGGCGAGTAATTAGTTACTCCCCCGTTATTACCCTCCTTTAATTTATCTCGAATTCCTTTTATAAGAACCCGGAGGGCCGCCGCCGCGCAGTAAAACGCAGGAATTTGTTCAAACAAACGCGCCATACCGCGACTCAGAATGTCGCGATAAAAAAAACGAGTTGCAGATCCGAAGATTATATTCGCTTTATAATATTCGCCCCACGGCGACAGAAGCAATTTTGCTCCGCGTTAGAGAGAGAGAGAGAGAGAGAGAGAGAGAGAGAGAGAGAGAGAGAGAGAGACCTACCCCTCGAACCGTTCAAACATGCCGAAGACGTTCGCCTTCTTCCCGTAAATGCCTCGCTCATTCTATGTACACATAGACCTATATAGAAACGAATATGGCTTTGCGGCTCTGTCGCGCGCGCGTTCGCACGCTCGTAAATTTATCGCGTTCCGCCCGGCCGGGCGCGGTGCGGCGCGGCAGCGGCGTTCGCTGCCGCTTGATCGTTGTTTAACCTTCGTGCACAGGCACAGCCGCGATCGGATTTGCACTATTTTCTCCTCACCGCGAAAAGCTTCGACTGTGCAGCGCGCGCGGAGGCTAAGGATATCGCATGCAATACGACCGGCTCACGTGTGGCGGCGGCGGGCAATCTGCCAGACGCACGTGAACGTGCGCAATTTGATCTTTTGGCACATGATGCAGAAATAAACGGTGCTCTTTCATCGTTTCACGGAGATATTTTCTCGTTAATAAAGTTTGCTTAAAAACACGTTTCAACAAAGCTCGTTTCATCCGTATATTTCTCCGGTATATTTGTATAGTCGACGGTGTATCCTCGGCTAATCGAATATTTGCTAAACAGTATCCTTTATATTCTATTTATCCATACACATCTTTCTCGCGAAAATAAAAGGATTTTTAGCGGATTTCAAGCAGACAATTGAAAAAAATTCTTCTTCATGCGTGAGCTCGAAAAAGATAAAGCTTTTTTTTTTAACACATAAATGTAAATATAGTAAAATGCGTGTACAATGTGCGCCCGGGTATCACGACGACACCTTGAATAGGATTCGAAAAATTCTCGTCTGCTTTTGAGAATGGAATTCGCGGAATTTGTAGCGACCCCTCATAATACCGGACACTCCCGCTATACGCTCTCTTTCTCTCTCTCTCTCTCTCTCTTTCTATATATACGCTCGACCTTTACCCTTTTATATGCGTCCGATGTCGCCTGACTGCCTGCACTCTCGCGCATATGCGATTCCCCAGATTTTAGAATCGCCAACCGAACACCTGCATGCATACCCGTGCTGGCATTTCGCTTGATGGAACGAGCGCCGCGTTCCGCGCGCGGAAAAACGTTAAACGCGACATTACGACGACGGAGAGAGATATATTTTCGCCACCCGTTGTATATATCTCGTGATAATAAACGTTTCTTCCTATAGGTTTCTAGGCGCGTGAAGCACGACCGTATACCTCTTTCTTCGTGTATATACAGAACGTTTCAGGGAGATCGCGTATAATTTTCACGGATTAACGCGCATTAAAGAATAAAGCAGAATTTCAATTGTTGGCGCGATGGCGTAAAGCCGCGGTGGTGCAGGTGCCACCTTGAATTTTGTTTCTCTCTCACGGATTTCAGATTGGCTGTTTAGGATCAGGGGACGAACGAGAACTCGTGAACACCGTATCTTATATCCGTCGGAGCGTACGGAAAATACGCTGTATTCTCGTGAGAGACTATATCGCGTTGTTGCGACAACGACGACAATACCGGGACGCGTGGCCCGATCGATTAAAGATATTCCGCCGCGTCCGCCGCCCGTGATACCTGAGACGTCCATTAAGGAGATTAACCCTTTATTACTATTTGCCGGATGCCGCGGCGCGCGGGGGGAAGAAACGAGCGCGCGCGAAACGCGAAGAATAAGGAGGGAGACGACGACGACGACGGGGCGATGCGAGGGGACGATGCAAAATTGCGTCCGGCTGATCCGGAGCAGGCGGCGGATAATGGATGCTAAGTAAACGACCTTTCTCTCCTTCGAGGTAAATGATTTAAAGGCGGAAACGGTGCTAGCGGTATCAAGGGATCATAAACAAACCTGCGCGCTCTCCGCTTTAATAGTCAGCCGGATCGATTCTCCAATTTTACGAACTCACCTGAAACATAAAGAAATGGAAATTGTTAAGCTCTACACCAGAAGAGAGCGCGGCTTTGCGTGTATATATACTTATGTAAAGGCGTCCATATATTGTGCATCGCAAGAAATATAGTATATAAAGTATTAACTTGAAAAATTCTCTCGTTAGACGGCGAAATATCGCCGCTACGCTTATATAATAATGCGTCTCGCGGAAGAATTTCCGATCCGATTTAACCGAGCTTTAAATATAAACATAATTATTTCAACTTCGCCGTTACCGCAATTAATGTGATAATAAAAATAATAATAATAATAATAATACAATTACAGCACGACTAAACATTAACTATAACGCAACAAAATAATTTTCAGAGGACAAATACGGAATACTCTCTCATTTTTATATCTGTAGCTCGTTTTCGTGTATTAATTCGTAAGCTTTCAATTTGCGACGCACAAATTGCATCCGCGTCCTCACACGCGGCCGCGTTAACTCGCGCGTGGCGCGTGTGCGAACGAACGAACGAAATCCGGTGGAATCTGTCGGACGAGCGATAACGAAATGAAATGCGCGCACGTTCAGAAGGTATACGGCCGGGCTGCTGTCCTGCAGCGAGATACGTTTGGCGTAATAAGAAATACGGTACCGTTCTCGCGCGCGCACACACACACGGTTTAGTATACGCGTATACGTTTCGACGTTTCCGGCGGCGCGCGGCTAATGAAATGGTTTCGCCGCTGCAGGGGCGAGCAAGCAGCAGCAGTAGCAGCAGCGGGCGAAACAAGATATGTCGTTGCCGCCGTAATGGCAAGGAACGCAATGAATTAATTTCCATCATCCGAGCCGGGGTCCGCGACCGGGAGAGCCCGGCTGTGAGTCGTGCGTCACGTTGCTGACGCGCGACAGCGCGGCTCGGGAGGAGCTTTCCGATTAATTACGGTGGCCCGGTGTGTACGAATGGGAGACCAGATTGGATGGCCGTGACTGAACGTCGCGTCGTGCCGCGCGCGCGACAGCGAGGATGGGGAAAAAAAAATTCCGACCGGCACGCTTCTATTATAGTGCCCCGAAAACGTCGCGCGCCGTTCTCTTTCGAGCGCTCTTCGCGCGCGCTCTTTTTGTCAAACTCTTGCGGGGATCGATCCTTCCTGAATAAAATTCGCCGGAGGCGAACCGCGTCGGCCGTCGCCGTTTTTAAGTTAGCAGCGACTGAAACAAACGAACGCATCCTACACCGGCGCGCTGACGTTGCGTCAAAAAATCTTCCGAACCGCCGAGCTTTAATTAAGTATTCTTTCACCAGCGGACGATTTACTGCCGCGCTAAATTGCAAAGATAACCATTCGTCGTAATTCCTTGAGACACGATTAACGTATTGGCAATTAAATTTAAATTAGAATGTTGCGTCATGCAACTCAATTACAAACTGGTATATAATCGGCGAAAATCGATTTCGAACTCATTTTATATTTTAAACTATATTAATATTCCACCTCTCGATACTCAATATTCAAATACACAATATTCTATTTAAGGAAAAAAAAGTAATCGACACAAGATAAAATCGGATAGCATGGCTATTAAAATTGCTATTAAAATTAGGGCCGTCGATGCCAGATTCGTTAGTGTGTGATATATACAACACAGCATAACATATCCTATTTCTCGTGTACAAGACGACTACAGCGATACCAACCAGATGTGCATGTTCGTGAATGCAAATGACTTAATCCATCTTCCCTCGCGCGCGCGCGTGTGTACGCGCGTGTCCCCGGGATCAGCCCCCGCGTCTTAACTCAATTTCCAGGACAGATAATAGCCCCCGATGAGGTCTCCCGTCGATATCGCGGCGAGAGAGAGAGAGAGAGAGAGAGAGAGAGAGAGGCCATGGCTTTTAATGCGCGACACATACATCGCGCGGGATATCGCGCGCGGCCGTATAAAAAGAGGGAAGGGTATAGTTTTTCCTCTCGTGCGAACACACCGCGGGGTCGCTCATTCGATATAACGGTCGTTTTGTCAGGCGGGAACGCCGGCGCGCGTGTACGCGGACATCGTTTGTCAATGTCCAATCAACGTCCGCGAACGAGGACAACTGCAAGGAAGGCGAACGAGAACGCGAGAGCGAAGAACGGTGCGGAAGAAGAAAAAAAAGCAGAGAGGGAGAGAGCTCGCCGAGGGAGGGGCGACCTTTTTTCGGCGGACTACCATTTTTAAAAGAACTCGCTCTCTTTTCCCCATTTGTTCTTCGTCGATCAGATTACCCTCCTGATCTCTTTCGCGATGATCTCAGGAGGTCATCCGTTAATCCACGTTCTTTCACGTCAACGCGGCGCTCGATCGTCCGACCTGATCCGCGTCGTTTTTAACGCGGCCCGTGTCTCGGATTTGAGAATCGGCACGCAGCGGCGATAAGTTATTAATTATCAGCGTTGAATTACTTTTTTTCTCAATTTCTCTCTCTCTCTCTCTCTCTCTCTCTCTTTCTCTCGCTGCTCTTTTTCAACGCTCGCCTCTCGATGGCCGATATATCGTTATATCGGTTCTGCTTCGGAGGCGGCTGGGCAACGACACTTTTTCCTGAGCTGAGCTTTTATTAAAAATTACACGCGTTTAATTAAAACGCGTCGGCCACCCGCCCTTCTGCCCCCCCCCCCTCCATCCTCGTCGCTCTCGCGACGATACCGCTCGAAATAACTCTCCTCTTCCCCGCGCAAATCGAACGTGTCTCTCAAATGAACTGCGTGACGTCAAATTTTTCTTTCACCGTAGAATTCACAGATTTTCCTTCTCGAAAGGATACTGCGTGAAATTTATAGGGGAGAGATACGTTATATATATATATATATATACACACACACACACACACCCATAATACTAGAAATGGTGTATCACTATAGATGAAAATCGATTACTGCAATAGACGAAGACCTTGCGCACACAGGGCCATAAGTGTCATATTCGCAGAGAACAATTTCTCGTTGTGGACCAGTAGACCAGTATCTAGATACGTCGCGAGCAGTAGCGCTATAAAATAAGTCCCGTTTACGAAGTCCAGAACAAATGTGAAGAGCACTTTTCTATCTTTCCAATAAATAAAATATTTTCCTCTCAGAAAAGTAGGTAGCTCAGCTCTTTTTGAAATTTTTACTCTTGACTTAAAAAAGAAAATGAAAAGGACGTTTTTCTGCTCCAGAATTTTCGATGCAACAGCGCAAGATACTATAATTATATATAATATTAAATTATCTCTCTAATTGATATGTTGACTTAACTAATTAATTGTTATATATCACGATATATCACTTAATTCAAAATTATATATCGTGAAATTGTGTTTTATTCTCTCGTAACATTTTATAATTAAAATTAAGTGTTTTACAGTCCTTTGCTTTCTCTTTCTCTCCATGACATGTGCATTATATGTACACTAATGGATAACAAACATTAATCGTCCTGAAACATTTACTTCGGCAACGTTTTGTTGCGTGGAAAAGTAATTTGCATCTTCCGCGGACGGAGTTCACAGTAACGGGATTTCATTTTTACAATATGTAATAATAACGCGGGGATTCTCGCAGCTCGCGCCCGCGCTTACGCGAGCGAGCGCGAGGAGAGTGCCGATGCATTAGGAGGGCGCGTTTAACCATCAATCGTACCACTCGCTCTCGCCGGATTTATTCCCCGGGTTCGCTCCCCGACACACAGGCGGCGGCGCGGCGTGGCGTGGCGTGGCGGATCGGATTTATTATTCCGCGCATATCGATATCCCACAGCGTGATATTTCCAGCGTCGTTCTCGCGCGCGCACGTCCACCTTCCGAAATCCGAACTCTCCCGTTCTCCGGGTAAATCGAGACGGAGGACCCGCCCAGGCTTGGCAACCTGCTCCGTCAGGTCGTCAAGTACTGGGCGTTGATTACCGGTCTCCGCGTCGCCGCGCACCGTGAGAGCGCCCGGTGCAGAATCGACGAAGAAGGGGACGAACGGGCTGACCGTGCAGAAAAGCCCGTGTGTGCATGCATGCAGCGCGGGGCCTCCAATCTGGAAATATCGAAATCGCGACGGGAGGTCATGCGGCAAGAAAAGATTGGCCGATGCCGCGCCATCGCCTATCTCTTTGACTAGCTCTAGCTGCTGCGCGAAAAAAAAAAAAAATTTACCCGATGATCGATGGCGCGTGAACGCGAGTGAAAAAAATAGTGTGATGTAACGGGATTCATATCGAGGCGGTGCGTAAAAGCCCACGTTACGGGTGTTGATATATTTTCGAGCGAGATTTCGTCAAACTTTTTCCGATTTGTCTTCTCGAAATCACGCGGGGCAAAAATCAAATGCTCAAAAATGCATCCTGATGCGCGCGTGTATAGAAGTAGCGAGTAAATATCCCGAACAATACGCGTGTCTAAAGGACGCGTCTCAAAGAAACGTCTTTTTAGGTTGCGCTATCTAAAATTCCAAGGATTTTTCCAAGTTCCAAGAATTTTTCCGCAGTTTCCAGAAGAATTTTCCCAGAAGAACTTCCCTGGCAGTTATTAAACGTGATAAATCGACAATCGATGACATAATACATATGACTTTACCAATGACTTTACAAAAATCGATCTATATATCTATTGTCACATTCCGAAAGAAATTTTTAAGCAAACTTTGTGGAAATCTATTTAAAATTTTACAAGCACATACTGCAGTTTTTAGGAAAATTACTTACATTTTATATAAATTCCAAAGTAAAGTATTTTGTCAAGTTTTGTTTCAAGTATCAAATCTCTCGCTGTTACTTTCGTTTACTGTCGCTCCTGGAATATCTCAGTTCCGAGGCCCGCACGCACGCACGCGCATAATACCGATTAATAAAGAAACCTAATTGATTTTAATAAACGAAAGTAGATAAGAGTGAAAGAGGGGTCAGGCCGAAAACGGCACGCTCCGAGTTAAGGAGCCTTAATAGGCGTGACATCTCTCCAATTACGAAGGTCATCTCGCCGGGCGGCACGTCGACCGGCAAGTGAGAGATGGGCCTGACATCATCAAGGCCCCCGCGACACTAACATGGGGAATTAGAGCATCGCGCCGAATCTAAATTGATACGTCTGTTTCAAGCCCGACGCCTTCGTCGTCGCCGTTCCCGACTGCCGTCGGCGTCGGTCGTTACGGAGCTGCTCCGCGAGCAGCGGTGGAAATTCCCGGCTGTAAATTCCGCGCATAATTTTCCCATTGAAAATTCGGCGAACGGGGGAGGCGGAGAAGAGGAGAGAGAGAGAGAGATAGAGAGAGAAGAGACGTCGGGGAGGACAGAAAGATGAAGCGAGTTTCCTCTTATCGTTAGACGGCTCTTTCCAACGTCTCGGCGTACCTCCGCCTTCCGGGCGCGGATACGGGTTCCGTTTCCAGCCAATCTTCTTTTTCGTCACTACCTGCATTACGCATTGATCCCCGTCGCGGCGCGCGCGGAAACGCGCGCCAAGGATCCTCCATTCCGGGATTCGGGAACGGGGCTTGAGCCCAACGGGACGGTTAATGCGGAAAGTGGCATCCTCGCCTGACGAAATCCCGTCGAGTGCGCGTCCCAATATCGCGGAAAAGCAGAAAGATAGAGAGATAAAGTGAGAACGAGAGTGTGTGTATGAGAGAGAGAGAGAGAGAGAAAACCACAAAAGGCCGACCGACGCGAGAGTGACGCGATCTAGGTATATTTTTACATACGCGAGAGAGAATTTGAATCTTGCGACAGCAAGAAGCGAACGCGACGTTACGCGAAGACAATCCTCGATATGGAATAGAGTCGAGCAATAGAAAAAAAAAGAAGAAACGGGAGGGAGAGAATGTATAAAGAGAGAAATGTCATATATGTCGAAACGCGACGCTGCCGCCGCGTGTCGCGAATAAGCCCTTTGTGCGAACATTTTTCTCCGTTAATACATTCTCTAGATTCTTTTCTGTATAGCGAATTTTAATTAACGTAAAATCGCATTTCTCGAGCTCGCGATAAATATTAATGTAACAATTTGTTATTCGTCGCGAATGTAAAACCACGCGCAATTAAACGGCAAATAAAGATAATTTATTGTTACAATAATCTCACCCCTTTTGCATGTAATCCCTTTTAATAATTTTAATTTTTATTTTAGTTACATGTCCTTTATATCTACACATTTCAGCGATAGCTGTTTGCAAATATTGAACTATTTGGCTTTCAAAAATGTAATACGTGATCTTGAAATTCGAAGTTTAAACATATCTTCAATAAAATGTTTGCTGGTTTTATGCAATTCTGTAAAAAGAGAAAATCACAAAAGCCATCCTCGCTCTGCCAAGCGCTCGTCAAAAAGAGTCAGTCTCGTTTTATTAAAATTTTTTTTTTTTTTCTGATCGGAAAAGAAATACCTGTACAACCACTTTTTACATGTATATAGTTATCGTGCGAGCAGCCGGGAGCAGATGGTGACACACTGTTGAATCTTGCACGGGCGCGGCGCATCGACAGGTACAAACGGACAGCGGCGAGACGTGAAACAAGACGCCGGATAAAAAATGTAGCAACATATGTCCAAATCGATTTCGTTCGTAACTGTTCGGGTCGTTGCATGCGAAACGTCGAACGTCGAAGGTTTCGATTTTCCGGAGCGCCACCACCGCAAAAGGAATGGTCTCCTTGTGCCGATCGTCAAATATATCGCGTATCGCACATCAAAGTAATATAATTTATTTTAACAAAAATACAGCTTCGGTTTTTTGCGAGATGTCCGCGATTTTGTCGCGAGTTACAGTAAATTTAGTGCGCAGATTTTTTTTCCCCCGGTATCTAGAAAATTTTGAAGGTTTGTGTAACGTTACTCCCCGCGATTTTTAAATCAGACGCGACGCTGTAGTAACAGTCCGCGGAATAAATTCCATACTTGGAGGAAACGTTATTAATGTGAGAAAAATGTGGGGAATATTGGAGTCGGAAAAGCCGACTTTCTGATTTTTAATTCTCTCCACCTTTTCAGATCTTCCACATTTAATCAAATGTGAGATTATAAAAATTGATATCTTTTTTTTCTTTTTAGAAAAACGAAAACATCGCTTATCTCCTTCTCAATTGCCGATATCTCGCTTCCTCGGAAATTACATGAAAAATCGTTCATGATACAAGCATACATTTCATATGCAAAAAGCCGATAGAAATCGCGTCGCATATTCGATTTCTGTCCGCATCGCGCCGAACGAGGGGGGAAGCACGATTTCGTTGGTTGGCTCGCGGAATTTTTCGCAGGGAATCAGCGATCTATGTGTTTACGAGAAAGGGAGGGAAACGCAAATGAAATTAGATGCAGCGAGGCGGATTAAACGGCGACAGTACTATCACGGAATCGGCTAACTATCGTCGCTACTCGGAATTAACACCGCGACACGCTGCTAAACGACTATTGCAGCTAAAGGCGCACCTTTTCGCGAGACGCGCGAGATTGGAGTGTAACGCCAATGAGACCCGATAATAGTAATGATAACGGTGGCGACGACGAGGTTAATAATAATAAAGAAAGGTTACGCCGCCCGTGAGATACTTAAAGCCGATAGCGCCAGGTAAAACGGAAAATATTGCGTGCGCCAGGGCGCGGCTCGGCCGGGGGGGTGAAATATGACGTAATGTTTTCCGGGAGGCCGATAACACTCAATTCTCCCCTATCTCTCTCCCTCGTCGTAGAGCGCGCTCAGGGCGCGTGGGGGAAAAAAATCGCGATAGCGATAATAGACACATTACAGATGTGAAAAAAAAATCTTGCACGACGTTCGCTTCCATACATTTTGCTAAAGTGAATTTTTCAGTTTCTTTTTAATTAAATTAAGACTCTTAAATTAATACTCTTATTCAAGGGAGGGATTCAACATTTGTCTGAGGGGTAAAGAAGTTATTATAAAAAGAGATTGTAAAGAAAAAGAGAGAGAGAGAGAGAGAAAAAGAAGAACAGAAGATGCAATAAAACCTCCTTTTTATACTCCGCGCGTATTGAATCCGCGCCTTATATATTTTCCGATGGCTTGAAGCGAAAATTACTGCGAGGCGCACCATCGATGTTACGCGAGATTCATTAAACAAATATATTTAATCCGATACGATGCGTCACATAATTAACGTGAGTAAGCCGGACTTGTGAGCCGGGCAAATTAGTTCGCCCGTAAGAAGTTAGTAGGCGGTTGTTTGCGAAATACGCGAGGACGTCTTGCCGCTATTTCTCGAGTGGCGTGCATCATACAGTAGGAGAGGATGTTATACGAGCCCTATTAAAATTTCAGCTCACACTGGGAAACCTACTCGGCTTACTAGTTATGACGCGCGCGCGCGCGCGCGCGCTCGTCCCCGTTCGTGTATGGCTTCGTATGCAACTCCGTCGAAATGATACATTATTACGTCTCGGATATGTCTCGCATGCAGTTTCGCGAGATGGCGGTAAAATGATAAAAAGCAACGTGTAATGTTAGCCAAAGAGGAAAATTAATGACGCGGCTATTACCCCGGCCGAGTTGGCCTTTACTTCGATCCAACCCCTCCCGCCCCGCGTGGTCGCGTGCCTCGAAATCAACGCGCGGATTTTCGCACGCGAAGATGTAGGGCTTTGCGCTTATCGCCCGGTTAATTCGTTCGAAAATATCGAAACGGCCGATTGAAATCAGTCACGCCGGCTGAAGCTACCGGGATGTAACCACCGAATCACCTTGATTCCGTGTAGAATTACGTGATTGCGAAGTGCTTTGGCTGCACACACGCGGAATGACGCGGAATGCGCGGGAATCGTCGTTTCGCAACACAATTTCGGTGCAAGATATTGTACTCAAAACCAATCACGCTTCGCTAAACAAGAGAAGACGAGCGGCAAGTCGACGAGCGTAGTGTTTTGACAAATCGCAGCGCATAAACGATTTGTCGCGAGACGAGCTGGGCGAAGCGAAAACGCTTCCTTGCAAGTTTCTTCTGCTCTTCGCAGAGAATCTAAAGTGTTTTTCGGAATCATTACTCCGTAAGAGGTTTAGCCGTGTTCCGGGAGAAGCCTGATCCTGCCGAGAGTTGCATAGAGAACCAATTTTGAGTTGACTGATCCGAAAATAATGATCGTTGTTTCCGCTTCCGCGTAATTCGGGAAGGGTACGAGTCTACCGAGGCGAAAAGGAAAAATTGCAGAGTGAAGGAACGGAGGACTCGCCGGATAATAATTCATTCGTTAGTGGAGTCCGCGTCCGTCTATAAATTAGCAATAAACGTACGTGTGCGACGAATATATAGCTTTATTATACGCCGGCGAGATAACGCGCGGAAGCGTGACAAAGTGCTACGAACAAAGGCATTATTGTGCGACACGAGCGGCGAACAAAAAGCAATTCGTTCGCAATTTTGATTGTCGTCGGGGAGAGACTATTACTACATCGATATCGTGTTTTAACATTACCGAGAGAGCACTGTCAACTTCTTTCTGCAGTGAATTTCAATTTCAGGGGGAAACGCGCCCCGGCGAGATAAATCGCGGCGTGTCACGTAGTACGCGAAAAGGCCGACAATTTTAGGTGCCTCATTTATAACGGGTTTTGTACGGTAATTAAATGAATCTGTAATATATATCCGTTTAATTCGACCGGGCGTCGCGCGTGTCGTTGTAAAGTGAAACGTATCACGGAGCTTCGGCTATGCAATGATGAATTTCAGCCGCGATATATTTCGAAGCCGTGGCGCTTCCTAAGTAACGTTTTTCCACATTAAAACCTATTTATTTTAATTCCCATGTGTGTAAATCTGAAAGATTGCCCGATGAAGTATTAAATACCAATATCGGTATGCAATGATGCTGTGAACTCCGCCACATTGCTGAAACATCCGTAATCTCTCGTTATTTATTCATTCCCCGCTTCGTTACAAAATATTTAACGCGAAATGCTTAAACGCAAGCGCGCGAGGAAGAAAAATCCCGCGAATGCGATAACCGCATCGGGCGGCGCAACGGCGCGGCGGAAGAAGGGGCGAGGGGGGGGGAGGAGGAGGAGGAGGAGGAGAGCGATGCCGAGATTTTTCTCTCGCCCACGCACCGATGCGATGTTACCGGCGCTATACCACGCCGTTTTAAACTTTTATGCGTATCTCTCGGAATTTTTCTCTCACGCCCAACGAAGAAACTCGACAAATCATCCGTCAGTGCGAACGCGAATATTAAGTGATGTCAACAAAACACGCGCGCGTATTTTGCGCGCCGCGCGTACGTATTACTGTATAGATTACATTGTACAAAAGATTCAGCCCACTCTAACGTTGCTTCAACAAAATTACAATATACTTGCGCGTATAATATGTGCGCACCGTGCGTGTCCCGATAAGGCAAACCGAAACGCATTGTTAATTTCGCTCCCAAGTTTGTTTGGCGCGCGGAGCGCCTGTCCATTTGTTTCGGGGTCGGACAGACCTTTTTCTCACAGTTGAGCCACGCATCTCTCTTTCTCTCTGCCACGCCGTGTCGTGCCGTGCCGTGCCGCGTCGCGTCACGTCGCACCGGCGTGGCGCGGCTACGGCCACGCCACGCCATGCCGATGTCGTGCCGATCTACTCTCTTCTCGCGTTCACGTCCCCGCCCATCCTCACGGCTCCGTTCGCAGCAGTGGAAGTGTATTGATCGGCGGATGGCAGAGCGGGCAAGCGGACCGGTTTTCCCTCACAGCCTCCCTCTCTCAGTCTCCCTCAGTCTTTCTCGCCCTCCCGCGCGCCTCCCCGCCGTCTCGTTTCCCATCTCCGCTCTCGCCCTCCGCCTCGTGGCTTCCTTTCCTTCTATCTCTCTCCGTCTCTCTTTTCCGTTCTCCTTTCTCCTTCGGTCTATCTTCTTCTTCTCTGAAACACACTTTCCGCGTCTTCCCGGCTGCCGCGTATCTCTTTCCCTCTCTCTCTCTTTCTCTGTCTTTCTCATCCTTTACGACGACGTTACTCTCGTCTCTCCACGATCCCCGATGGAGACGCACTCGTCCTCGTCGCGACGCTCGTCGCCGTTCACGTTGACTACCATCCCTAGTTGTCGGCTCTCACCCCTCGGTGGTGCCACGCACCGAGGCGAGAGAAAATATTTATGCCGATGTATCGTTTCGCGGCTCCTATCATCCTCGCGGAATCCCCGCGTGCGATCAGTATTCCTGCTGCCAGCGCGACTGTCAATCGTATATGCCGTCAATATGAATGTTTCATGCCGACGATCCGCGTCAGGATCTTCGCGTGATCAGTCAGAAATCCATATCCGATAGACCGTGATTAATGTTAAAGACACTGCCGACGCGGTCGCGAGATCCGGGACTAATAAACCTTTAACCCAGGCAGCGCTATTTTAACGATATTACGGTCCAAGTGTTCCGGAGTATTCCAGAGGAATATGTCACCGTGACTGTAACGCGATACCGAGGATGAATGTGCAAAGCCGTTTGCACTAGGGTATCCCCGCCAAATATCCATATAGGTATCGCCCATTGCGGGCACCTAAATCATCGAAGATGCAACAATGATTATTGATCGCGACATTAGCCCGCCACGGACATCTAAGACGTCAGCGGGCTTGACTACTCGTATACCTATATATATATACACACATGGACGCGAGGCTCGTTTAGGGCGTGGGTGTGCGACGACAACCTTTCGCGCCCTCAATTTTCGAGAGAAATTAATGTTTCGTAATTAACATAACCCGCTCCGTGAGTGCCGCTTCGCGAAGTTTATGCAAACGAAGGAATTTATGAAATCCCTATAAATAATTCGCAAATGGACCTGGGAGAGGACCCGGGGAAAGGATCTCTCTCGTAAAGTCGGAGAGAGTCTGATATTTATACACGCCCCGGCGATACTGAGACTCTCGTTTTCTCAATGAGAAACGGTATCTTCCCTTTGTGATACACAGCCCGCACCGCGCGCACTTTTGATCATCTTTTTCAACACCGCGGGATAGACATTATCGAG
>NW_012026821.1:3157062-3174332 GCF_000956235.1 Wasmannia auropunctata | reverse complement strand
GGGAGGGAGGGGGGGGAGCGAAATGCCTGCATCTTAATGCGAGGATCGTAATAATAGCGCGAGCGCGGCGCGGCGGCGGGGCAATACCTATCGAGCTTCCGATAATCCTCAGCCTCGGGAAAGCATTCCGCGAAATTCCAAGAATGTCGTTGCTTCTATATCGTCGCGCTGTCATCGGGGCGACAGCGCGGCGGTGGAAGGGTGTTACGGGTGTACTTTACGCTTCACGCTGATTCAACCCTCCACGTGCCGTTGTACGCACCCCCGTGGATTATTAACTTTCAGCGAACGCAAATATTTACGCTTATCAGCGACTCTATGGCTAGATAGCGGAAAACAATGCTAAATCGCTTTAAATGGGACGTACCAATAAACGCGAAAACTCATTTTCATCACGTCAACGTCGCCGCCGTTCGTCGGTTCGTCGCCAGTTTTGGCTCTAACACGGATTTGTGCCGGGCTTTTCACTTTTTACTAATCAATAAAAACTAATTAAACGTTAACTTTTCTGACTGACAGCAGCAGGATATTCGTCGCGTATATTTTATTATAAAAATATTAATGTTGCTATTAAAAATCGTGTTGCAAATTTAAGTAAATCAGGATACGCACACATACTCTTTTCTCTTTCTCTCTTCATACATCTCACCGTGTATTTTAGATGTTAAACTCGGTTCGGACTTTCAAATGGGAGCCGATATCCTTTAAATCGCCTTACCGCAGCTTCGAGTTCAACGGAGTAGCAAAGCCGTGAAGTTAACGGCATCAATTATAACTTGAAAACACTAAACATCTTCGCGATATTAAAATAAAGCGGCGGGGGAGTAAACTATTATAATCCATGTGCTAATTATCGCGAAGCATCGCCGGCTTATTTTCTAACCGCGTGCATCGCAAAATTAAACGCAATTCGGTCCCGTGCTTAGCATAAACGATAATTAAGCCAACTATATGTCGCGCAATGTCATAGTTTACATAATTTTGTAGAATTAACGTTACTCAATCAGAGCGTATGAAAACCATTATTCAGAGAAGCGGAACAAACCGCAACGATACGCAAACAATTTGCAAATTGGCAAGCTTCAATTGGTCTCTGGTATCATTTTGTTATAGTCACCATAGAAATAACAGAAATAATTCCTGGTTGGCACAACACTATAAGCGAGCATGATACGTAACATTACTGCGTTAAATAGAACGCTAATGTTAAGAATCCACACCGAAAACGTTATCGACAAATTCTCGAACGTGGACGCGAAAAGCGAACGGACGTGACGCCGCGGATATATCGGCGGGACGTTAAGTCCGCGCGAAAAATAATGAATGTGCCAACGGGAGAAATTTTAAATGAGGACAACCAAATTCGCGGATTTACGATTGTTGACATTTCGCGTACATTAAATATGTTTAGCGCTGCCAATATTTGCAGTTTCGCCTAGTCCCCCAATTGATCCATATTTATTACAAGCATTTCGGCGTGTTGCCCGCCGTATTTCCCGCCTCGCAGCCCTCGCGGCTACGGGGGTAAGTTTGAAAAATTCACGGGATTTGCAGCGCGTGTTGCGCCAGTATGCGTGCGTCAAGTAATGATATATACGATGGCAATAATTTCCGAATAACTTGCGCAACGGCGCGGAGGCGGCGGTGGTTGCGGCGCGCACGGTGACGGGTGTACGCGCGCGGGCGATAAAAATGACAAAACGCCGCCGTTTTTAAGGGCACGCTCAAGTTTTACATTTATTATCCGCGCCGCGCGCTCTCGGCCGGGACGTACGGCCGAGAGAGCGGGCTGCGTAATTTGCGTATACATTCCGCACCGCGCGGATTACGAACGAGATGTTTATTGCTTAAAAAAATATCGCCTTTCGTCGAAAAATATTTTTCACGGCTGCGTTCTCGGGCGGCCGGCGGTCGCGGCGCGGCACGGCGCGCGACCCGTATTTACGCACGAATCAGCCCGCGTTTGTCGGGGTGTCTTTCGCGAAATGTACGCCAGGCTGTGACTGCATTTTATTTTCCTTTGTTCCCCGCTCTTTTTATTTATCCCGCTTTTTTTCCGATGGAGCCCCATCCCCTCCCCGCTTCTCTTGCTCCGCTCGCTTGCCCGGCGACGCTAAATTTCGGTGCAATAGCGTGCGGCGGATATCCCAAGCCAGCAGTGATGGCTTTACCTTTTTCGCGCGCGTGACATTCGGATAACAACGTCACGCTCGTCCGTTTCGTTTCGCGGAACAAATCCGCCGTGCGAGAGACGGATTATTTATTTTTCATATATAATTGACGGCTCAACCGTCGCGCGGCCCTCAAGGAAATTAAAGAGTCCGCGTCGCGGGATAAACGGCCGAAATCACGGATAATGAGTCGACCCGTACGACCCTCTCAATAATTCATCGCGAAACTATTTTCGTAATACTCCGCCGTTCGAGTGCCAGCTCGACGAGTGAACTTTCGAAAAGCGCCGCGACGATTGTGCCGAAATCCAAAATGTCGCTTTGAATGAAAGAAGAAAAAAAGTCTCCAGCACACAATTGGACTTTTCAGAAGCTTAAGTGTCTTTTCAAGCAGTTTTTCACACGTTACTTATTTCGTAGAAAAATGTGGTTGAACGGAATAATTGCGGTACTCGTGATAATAATTTAAACGTCGCAACGCTTCTTAATGATATAATTAGTAATAATTATTAGCAGAAATTGATAATTATCGGCAGTAATGATCGATAATTATCAGGCTATTAATTATTAATTAACAGTTATCCTTGCATAACTCGGAGTATTCCAGTGACATGTTTATCCCGGTATACAATCGGGATTTAAGTCGGAACTTAAGAATTCTGTAGTTCTTATCAAAAAGGATAATCTGTACAAAATTGCTCGCCGTTGAGCCCGGATGGGGCACTGAAATCTCTTTCACGCGATAACTATCGTTTCGATAACTAGGACGGCATCGTGGCCCAAGTGATAAGGCCGGGTAAACGCTCGATCGCGGCGCGATCCGCCTTAGCTCTTTTATCACGAGTTTCCTCAGTTATCGCGAAGTTATCGCAAAGTTCCTTCTCGTTGATGAAACGTGACGTTGATAAAACATTTCCCTTTTCCTTCCTTCGTATTAAGCTTTATCTCCGTAGAGAGGCGGTCCTTACGGTCTTTGACTTTCAGTCGAATCGACTCTCCGCGGGCACCTTAATTTCGCGCTTTAATACGTGTTGTAGTTAATTGAACTTTTGAACCCGCGCCGCGCGCGAGGTCGAAATTGAATGCAAGAACGTTTTAATATTTACGCCATTTATAAGCTAGAGAATCTAATATCGCGGAAGTGGGACATCCTGTAAAAATATAGTTCTACATATCGACGTGACCATTTTCATATAAATTGCTATCTCGATGTGTGTACTCGCGATTTTCTTTAGAAAATTATTCGCCCGAGCTATAGCACTCGCCGTCGATACAATTTCGCTGTCAGCTATGTTTATTCTCCCCAGGGGTAGCCCGAGACCGGCATTATTCTTTCCTTAAAAACACATGAAAGATATTGCACATAAGAAAACTTGCAATCCTGCACACCGCGAATTTCATCGGTTTAAAAACATTTAATACACCGGAAGATATTTAATTTCGCATTGTTTTCCTACTTTATGCTAAGATCCTGAGATTTATAGAATATTAATTTTATACCAACAATTTTCGAGTAATTTTATTCAAGGAGATATGTACAAAGATACAACATATAGTTGAAAAAAGTTTAATAATATTTTTCGAAATAATAAACTGTAGTTTTGTAAGCACATTTCAAATATAGGAAGTTTAAAGCTGAAAAATCGTGAACATTTCACGAAAGCTTGAATATTCTTTTGTAAGAAAAAAAATGTCACTTTAACGTTGTATGTAATACTCTTTTATCAGAAGAGACGTTTACTCTATAAATGCGTTCCATAAAACGTAAACTTCCGAAATCCGATATTTTACATACAACGACTTAATACATCACTTAGTGCAAACACAAGGGAAAGAGAGAGATTGAATCTCTTATAAATGATTATTATTTCCGCTCTGGCCCCGCACCGATAGACTGCAAATACAGGGGACTCGCGAGAGCGAGTCTGAAGATTCGATTCGACTTTACTTATCGGAAGAATTTATTCTCGTCGCAGCGGCAAACTCGACTGTGATATTAATATCAAAGCCAGGACGATCGACCGCCTCCACGGCCCTTGAACCAGACGTTAACCCTCCAATACTCGCGTGCAAGACAATAGTTATCCGCTCATACCTTGTAATGGCGCAAAGTGATTGATGTAGTTACGATGTAGTTACGGCCGATAAAGTTATATTCCATTATATGCACTTTGCGGAAGCGCTATTAAATTTCACAGAATTTATAGACAATGTTGACAAATTGCGTCTGTCCACTTTCCCGCCGAATTTCATTCCTCCCCTATAATCTTATCCTATACCTTTTGCAATTTTCCAATGCGCTTCTGCCAGAACATTATTCGCGCCGCCGTTCGAAGGAGAATTTCGCAGAGAGGCACCGAAAGACAATGGAATTTGTTATTTATTAACAGAGTCTTTAATGGACAGCTATTCATCTCCGCGGTATTCCCTCTGGTACGACGAATCGTGAGAAATTAAACGCGCCGATACGATGGTGCAGGACTTTAGCGTTCGCCATTGCCGGTCCGCGAGAGTTCGTTCTTCGCGAGGAAGCGCGCGGCCTGTCGGCCGGGCACCGCGCCGTCGGCCCAGGTGGCAACTAAAGTTTCACTTTAATCCAGAATTCCCGCAGTATTTCTCGATTCCCCGTGGGCTCGTAGTACTGTCGGGTCGTCTCGCGGCGCGCGGCGGCGAGCAGAGAGTTTGCACTCGCGAGAGGGAAGGAGCGCCGCGCCCGCGCCGGGTGCAACGATGGAACGCGGGAACAAAGAACTAGGAAGAGAGTAAAGAAGGGTAGAAGAAGGGCGAGGGGAGAGCGATAGGCAGAGTGCAACGAGAGCTTATGGGCCGGTGCGCGAGGTGGTGCGAAGGGGAGGGCAGAATACGGGCGAGAGAGAGAGAAAGACAGATGGTGAGTTTAAACGGTCAAGTGGGAAAGCAATCGGGCGAAGTCGATAAAAGCGCAGCCGAGCTTGTAAAAGCCTCCTAATTAATCGTCGCTAATGGCTCGCTCGGCTGACTGAAACTCGTAGCGGCGGCGGCCGGGCGTCGTTACGTTATGACGTATCGACCGGGGGAGTTTTCAATTTACATGGGCTCTCCTACAGGTGAGCAGTCACCGGGGCTATTGCTTCCCGCGCGACGGGACATCAAAGGGAAGACGATAACAAATAATCTCGTCGATCTGTCGTTGTACCGAGTGTCCCCGGCGTCTCTTCGCCACCGGCTCGTCCGGACTGATGAAAGATTGCATGTTTACCTGCCTTTACGAAAAACCGCTGTGATAAAAGTTAAAGGCGGACTTTATCCTCATATCTGCAGATAAAAATATGTATTATTTTAGATATTCCACAAGGCATAGAATTTTCGTTTTGAAAATATATAAAATTACGCTTTTCTAAGTAATTTTCTTTCTAGTAGCTTTCAGTAATTTTCTTCATGAATGTAGACTCCATCATTTTCTTAATAAAAATTTAATTAAACTCTACATCTTCCATGACTTTTAATTTTCAACGTGTAATGTTTAATAAATAAACTTCAAATTGAAGACCTAGTGCAAAGTCCAAGTGAAATGAACACAGCAATATTTCACTACTTGTTTACGTTCCGTTAGATTAATTCGCGAAAACCCGCTCGTTTCGAGACGTTCATATTGCTCCGCCGACAAATAGTCAACGCCAAATTGATCAAAGAATCCGTGAAACAAGTGTTGTCGCTTTTGTTCTGCATTGTGTATCCGTCAGACACTACAACGCTCCATGTAGAAAAATACTTTTTAGATCGTTCAACTGCTGTTACAAAAAGAATGAAGATAGACCAACGTACAAAGGTTTGCATGTCTGTTTTTCTCCCCTCGACAAAAGGGTTAATTAAGAATAAGAATCTCATTTAATCTTCCTTGGTGATTAATTTTTGCAATGGCAATATGATTTACGACGATATAAAAGTGATAAGATCATTGTCGTAGACTATTTCGCGCTCCTAAAAATACAATTCGTTGAGCAAGTCCACAATGGTACGAGTTATTTTACTTACTTTTATTTTCGAGTAACAAAGGAGTTCACGAAAGTGCTTTACGTAAAAGTCACTTAGCTCAATGCAACGCTTTTTCATGATTGTAGAGGGGAAACAAGTTACAACTTCACGTCACGCCAAAACAGTCATCCGCGATATCTCGTCAGACGGCTGACTTATCGTTGACTCGCACCACTTATTACTGAACCCCGAAGAAATAAACTGCGATAATAAATTTTGCCTTCGTTCGCAATTAGAAAATTGAAAAATTATTCGCAGTTTATTTCTTCGAGATACAGTAATAAGTGGTGCAAGTCAACGATAAGTCAGCCGTCAGACGTAATTTACTGACAGTGTAGCCTTGATATTAAAATAATAATGTATGTAAATCTTGCTTAATATTACGAGAGTAACTAACATTTCATATCACCTATACTGTGTGTATGTGTGCATATCAATATAATATTATTTTTATATCGTAGTTACAAATATATTAACAATTTTCTACAAAATGCTTAAATATATTATTCTTTTTATGTAAATCACGTTTTATATTAATAATAAAATCAACAGACTTCAAATAACGTGTATATCATTTTGCTAGAAAAATATAATTATTTGTTCTTTTAACTCTTTTGACGATTGTAAACTACTGTTTTGACCCGTATACTGGCATTTCTATCGCAACTGATTTTTGATCCGTAACTCACATTTCGCGTTTTTATTTTCTGTTCTTTTACTATTTATCTCGTTTATTGAATGGGATAAATGCTCCCTCTCAGTAATCTCTGCGATCGTCGAGTACGCTCCCGATATCGGCGTACCTTGCAGATTCTTCTTCCTCTTCGCGTTCCGCAGATAGATTCTGATTTATCGCGCTCGAGTACGGGGCCATTGTTCTCCTCAAATTCAATTGCGGAAATATTTGTGGCGGCCGCGAAAAGCGTTGCAGCGAGCGAGCGAGCGAGCGAGCGCAAAAGCGATAAGGGGACGGCCGTCTACGTCCCGACGTTACACTGACGTAGGAGAAACGCGCGAGACACGAGAGCCGTGAGGTTTTTTCAGGCGACCGCGGCGAGATTACTGTGAGAGATGAACGCACGAATTGTCGGCGGAAAATGCGGTTTCTTCATACGCGAAAAACTATACGATCGTGGAAAATGTTGCGGAAAAGCGTGGCTGACGGACTAAAAAAAAAAAAAAAAGAAAGAACGTCTCGCCGCATCAGATGTCAAATCAAGTCGGCGGAGACATTAATCGAGTTTTGGTAAAGAACGCGCGCAATACGCGATGTGCTATATAGGTAGTACATTGAATAAAATATGTAAGTGCATACGTGCCCCTATCAACATAAAAGTAGCATTGCTAGTGCAACCGACACATCAGAGAATTTATATACATATATAAGAATTATAGAGCAATTAATCATTCGAGATTAATTAATCACGAAATGGTGTATTTGATATAATTAATGAAGGAAGGGGCACTGATAGTGTCAAAAACCCAAAAAGCGGCGATATAAACTCGCTTTTCGTTAATTTCAATTAACTTCAATTAATCGGATCGCTACATCCGATGTGTTGCGCTCATATCATTATCACCATGTGAAGCTCTGTTTTATGCAGTATCGCTATTCGACTACGATAAACTGTTGCGTTAGAATCGCGGGGAGAGGGAGGGGAGAGGGGGGAGAAGGCAAAATTTGATAAACGTCGCGCAACCGCCGTCGCACATCCGCACTTTACATAATCGTAAAAGAATTAACATCCGCAACTCTCACGGTAGCCGTATATATAGCCTCGGCGGCGATGGGGTGCTCTCTCGCGCGGATTATTAGCCGTTTTAATAATAATTCCATTTTAATAACCCCTCCGCCACCCCTACCCCGCTCTGGTCCCCAGTATAATTTCGGCGGAAATGCAATTTCCTTGCGTTAGTGTCGTCCTCGCTGCAACTCGTCGCCCGAAACGACGGCGGTGGCGGCGACGACGACGACGACGACAACGACAACGGTATTCCGGCGCGGCCCGCTGACGCCTGGGTTTATCCGCGTGTATTTCGCCATCCATTCCGCCAGACGACGGTCCGGAGAGAGGCACGTAAATCGCGACATCGCCTAATTCCAAATAATTTTCACGGTCCCTCCGTGTGCCCTAACCCCCCCGTCGTCGTCGTAGGGCGCCACCGCCGTTGTCGTTTCTGCTGCGCGACGCGACGCCGTGGATAAACCCGACGACGACCCACTCACTCCCGCTCGCATGCTCCAGCTAGCTGGGTCGGTTGGTTGGTTGCTGGCTCGGAGGTGCTAGCCGCAGATGCTGCAAATCACCGGGACAAAACAGCGGCACGGCGGCTCTGTGCGGTAAAGTTCGGCGGCGCCCGCGCGAACGCGAGAGAGTGTGTGTGTATGTGCGTTACAGAGAAAACGGAGCCGCCGAGAGAGAGAGAGAGAGAGAGAGAGAGAGAGAGAGAGAGCTTTAATGCGCACGGAAGTGGCAGTAACCGTAGTGTGCATTAACCGTACACGCCGATGTCGTTCAAGTATTATTGTTGCGCAAATATGGATTGACTCTTACGGGCGAGCGGCAGCGCTCGACTCGTTAATTGAGACCTCAAAATATTCCTCGGCGAAACGCGGCTCATTAGCCAATGGAATCGCTTTTCGGTTTCAGTACGTTCCGAGTTTAGCAAATGTCATGTTCGGCGAATTTGTTATATATATGTTAAAAGGTTCGTATAGTCGTTCTACAATATAAATTCTCAATGTCGTCGAAATAAGTCTTTATAAAAAAACGACTTACGCGCGAGTGCTGATATATTGTTTATTTTATTTTATTAGTCGGATACCTTTAGTCTCTATATAAGGCAGCGCCTTGCTTCGACGCGAGGACTCTAAATTACGAGTTCTCCCTTTAAAGCGAACGCGAAACGAGTTTTTCCCTTTCTCTCTCCCCCTCTCTCTCTCTCTCTCTCTCTCTTTCTCTCCCGGCGTCTCTCTAGTTAAAAATTAACCGTGACATTTTCCGACTTCAAAGAATTGTCCGCCCGCATTCGACAGCGATCCGTCCGCGACTCGCTTCAAAGCGAGCCTGCCGCTCGAAACGCACGAGCACGTCCGCACATGCTTGTTACCATCGACGTCACTGAATGCACGTCAATGCATACACGCCTAGGATGCAGAAGTGTCGCGGAAGTGTCGCGTCACGTTGAGAAAGAGGGAGCGGGGAAGGCGGGAGAAAGGGAGGAGGGCGCGTTATGCAGGGTCTCGATTTCGCGACGGTAACGCAAGCCGTCGGTGGAAAGGCAACATTGTGACGCGAATGAGAAGGGAAGGAGAGATGAGCGTGAACGCGCGCGCGTGCCTATTCACCCGCGCGTCCGCGCGCGTGCACTTTCCCTATCTCCCTCCACCCCCGTCCTCTCAACCCTCGCGCACTCGTTCACCGGAATACTAATTATTTGCACTGCGAAATAACGGCGTGCGACGTTGCGGCGGCTCGACGGTACATAATTCCGCGCGTCGCGATGGCGTATAAACGCAATCTGCGGCTAATGCAACGCTCTCTCTCTCTTCCTCTCTCTCTCTCTCTCTCATTCCCTCTTCCGCATCGTCTCTCGTCGTTGCTGCAGCCACGCCTAGACCGTTCTCTCGCCCTCCCGTGCGCCCCACGTCTGGGTTAACTTTCCGACCGGCAACAAGCCAGCCAGCCAGCCAGCCAGCTTGCTTGCTTGCCAGCCAGCCAGCCAGCCACCTCCAAGCACGCACTCGGGGGTGCTTATTCGTGAAACGCGATAATCAAGCGTTGAAAACGTAGTTAACCGTAGATCCACGATCCGTGTCTTCGCCGCGCTCGCCTAGATTACGGCAGATTGCCCGGGTGCGATAAATCCGACCCCCCGCTATCCCTTTTTCGCCGTACCCACCTGCACGGCCCACGGCTTTCATAACTCGGTGGTGGAAACGTTGTTTAACTCACGGGCGGTCGCGCGTCACGAATGATCACGTCGTTGCCGCGTTGGTCGCCGCGCAGCTAGAGCGTCGCGCCGCGATAAATTTGGCTCAAGAGTCGGATTATGAGATGTCGTCGTATGATGCGTGTGTACACACATTTATTGGATTATCCTCCTATGTTTCGCCGCGTCTAACCTACGCGAAATGAAAAATGACGCGCGCGTGACGCGTGATGCACGGCGCCTGGGAGATCGCGCGGTGAGATTTTGCCGTAAGTGGTGCGTGTGCGGAAAAAAGGAGATGAAGAGAGAGAGAAAGACTTTCGTACATGTTTCCAACGCACAGGACGCCACCGCGCTCGCGGGTCGATCATTAATCGACGTCACGAAGCGACGCGTCCGTCGCGTAACTACCGATTAGGGGCACCTAATCTGCGTTGGCCATTGACCGTCGTCGATATTATCGGTATCGTCCGCCGTTCGCCGTGCGGCGCACAATGTTTCAGCCACTACTATACCTCTTCACCGATCGATCGATCTCGACTCGATACGGCTAACTGCTACGAGAAGCTTTTGTTGCAAAGAGGCTCTTTGGTAATCGAGCGTGCGGCGTGTGGACGCCTTTCGAAGAGAAGGCAAGAGAGAGAGAGAGAGAGAGAGAGAGAGGAGGAGAACGAGAGAGAACGACTGTGCTCGTTATGTACCGCGACACTCTGCACGCGGCGAGAGAGTAAAACTCGTGGAAAACTTCCGCGTCTCTTTAATCTTCGCAGAGTTAATCCGTCTTCAATGCACTGCGGGGTATCCACGCAGCGCGTGCGTTTTCTTCACGCCTTCGCGCGCGATTATTGATGAACAGTTTAGTTTCTGCGTAAATACCTTCCGAGATGAAAGCTGCCAATCATGTTGTGATCGCCGTAAGAAACAAAACTAGAATTTTGTTCGAGTAAAATTCGGCTTGGTGTGTCTATCGACTTTTAGATATTCTTACAATTATTTTATATTATATTTATGCACAATATGTGAGCATATATTCGTTTTTTAAAATTCAAATTAAAGATTTAAAAAAAGGCTAAGATGTTTCACGTTATTGACGCTTGATTTTTTTATCTCTCGAAATGTATTTAATTAATTAGTTAAAACGCGATGTAGAGTATATGCTTCGATTTTGTTTGAAATCGCTACAATGCAAAAAGAGGAAAAATATTCATCCACGAATTTTTGCCAACGAAGAATCACCGCCGAGCCCGTCAAAGTATCCGCCATTGAGGAATGTTCCGTATAGTTTGTAAGTCCCTGATAAGCAGCCTGTGCAGCGCTTTCCAGCTCTTAGATTCTTCTCGCCGGTATACAATGGCGGGTTAAGCGCGGATTTGGGGAAGATTGAGGGTGGTTAGACCTACTCCGACCGACGAATAGCTCGACCTAAACCGGTTGAGAGAATCGATAGCACCACGAAAACGCATCGCGGAGAGCTCTCTCTCTCTCTCTCTCTCTCTCTCTCTCTCTCTTCGTCTCACACACACACACTGAATTCGCAATACATGTTCGCCAATTGATAATGTATGGAATTAGACCAGCGCGTGTGTCGACGCGGAAATAACGGGCGGCATAACGCGCCCGGGAGATGTGTATACGATGATCGTTTCGATTATTAAGCGCACCCCAGGGGGAGGTAATTTCCCAACTCGATAAATATCAACCCGTTGCGCCGCCACTACAGCGGGAAGCTACTTAGTCTTGAACTTTAGTGAAGGAGCACATCTTGTAAGGGTGCAAGTAAAATCACGATGTGTCGCGCGGGTTATGCCAATAAAGCCGCGGCAAATATTAGAGTAGCTCGTTAGCGCAATGTCGTAACAATGTATCGCCCGCCAACCGCGAGCAGACTTGCGAGTCTACCGCGCGAAATAATGGCGGTCGGCTATTTACTGACGCACTTTACGTAATTCAACGTTATCTTCCGAATAGGTAATTCAACGATGGGGAGGTATCTAGGTAGGTTCGCCTGGAATCGCGTTTATCTCGCGGAAGTACGGAGACACGTCGACGTATATCATCACGCTCTCCCACGCGATTCTCGACGGTAATTTAAGAGAAAACTGTGTCCGTATTTTCACTAATGCGAGAGCATTATTTGCTTGGCGACATCTAATAATATATGAGAAAAAAAACTTAAATAATTTTAATAATAAAGCGATCACTTTTCTACTCCGATAAACCGATCAATATACAATTAGAAAACACGGAAGAATCTTATCTACTTTTTTCGTCGCGTTTACGGCATTGAAGAACGGCGACGTTTTAACGTGAATGAACGTAATCGATTACACCCGGAGTATTTTTAACAACGGCAAAAAAAGTCTCGTCTCTCTCTCTCTCTCTCGATCCAAGTATATAAACTCGGAATAACTCCCGAGGAGAGATACTTTTTATAGATCGCGCGGAGGGGAAAAGGAGGAACGATAATGTGAACGAGACGTTACGAGAGACGAGAGAGATAGAGAGAGAGAGAGAGAGAGAACGGGAGAGATGCGAGATGCGCGCGCGTACACGCCTCGTTGCAGGTGAAGCCGATATTGCAGGGCCGAGCCAGGGCCAGGTCAAGCCAAGCCAAGCCAGGTTGTTGCAGGATGCAACTGTGGCGCCGGGATCCGGGCGTGTAGCGCCGTAAGGGGTTACCCCGGCTCTTTGTATCTCCTTTCCAGCAACCCTCCGGCGGCACGAAGGGGAAACACTGCATCCCTCCCGGGGGAATTTCACCGTTTGATCTTTCGCGTCCGGCGATAGCTGCATCCGACTCGACCCGGCGCGGCCGGCCGGCCGGTCGGTTGCATCGCCGCGCGGTCCAGACGACGACGCGGAAGGAAGGAACGGCGGCGCGGCGGTATATTGCGGCAGAAATCACGTATCACCCACCCGCCCCGTCGTTCTTCCCGCCGATCGACCTTCCTCAATGCCCGACCGCAAAGACCTCGGTGCACCGCACACGTTTCGAATTCTTGCTACGGGCAATTCTTGAAAGCGATGCCACACGCGATCTGCCGCTCCCGTTTACGATCACCGCGAGAAGATCGTTTCCTTGTGTTACGGAATTTTTCCGCATGACATTCACGAAAGATCGTCGGTTAAATAGTATCGCCAGTGATATTGCGGTATTTCTATTTTTTAAAAATCAAGAAAATAAAAGTTTCGTAAAGATAAAGATATTCTTCTTAATTTAACGAGTTTTGAAAAATTAAAGAAACTGCTATCGGACGAACAATGTTGCATGTTGCACAGTTTAAAGTTATTTTCTTCCTCGAGGAATTTTTTATGGAACAAAAAACTCGTTTCGAAAAAAATGTATCGGTGAAAAAAAAAAATGGAAAATTTTTCATTGCCGTACACGGTCATTGTGTCAATAACAATTCACTAACTCATTCGCGAATTGATACCCATATTTTTAAATCACGTGCGTCTGACAATAGCGGTAACGCGCGATTTCTTCGACCGTATAATCGCCTTCTCGATCGTAATCCGCCATTCCGGAATTCCGCAAATGTAAAACCTGTAAATATCAGCAATGCTGTCCTCTTAATAGAAACGGGAAATTCACGGCGCGGGCGCACGATTAAAGCTAACCGACCTCACCGCAGCCCGGCATTTAACGTTTGGGATCGGTCATTGCTCGATCCCCCGATGCGAGCAACAATGCATTTGTACAGTGCGCAATTTCTAGTTCGCTTCGTATGCCGTTGGTGAATAGTTGCAACGATGTAGTCTCGGAGAAACTCATCACTTTGGCCTCGAAGCACATCTCCTTCGAAATGTATACATACGAGAGCTAACCCTTTCCACCCTCCTCTCCCCTCCCACCCCCCACCCCCCCTCCCCATGTTAGTGTTTTCGAGCTTCGGCTGCGAGATACCGACTTCACGTTGCGCGGGCGTGAGCCTCGAGGGAGCCACCGTGTTTCAATTTTTAATGCATTCCACACGCTCATCCTGAAATTATCGTTCCATCCCTATTCCTTCCCGATAAGATAAGAAGCATAATGCCGCGATCGTCGCGCGCGCGCGCGTTTGCAATTTCCCTCATTAAAAGTTGAGTCTTACGCGAGGAGGAAAATTCTCGCGCTCATTAATTTTGAACGAGACGAAGTGCATCGCTTTGACGATATTATTCTACTCGAGATTTTTTTGAGCCGGCAACTTCGTGTAATTTACTTGAATGCATTTCACGTGAAAAAAAAACTTGAATGAAACTTGAAATTAAAGTGGCTAATATACAATGTTATTTAATTCGATTGCGCAATCGATAATTTGAAATGTATTTATTTGTAATCATAAAGATTGCCATCGGAGAGAAAAACTTTCGAAAAGTTGCTCTTTAAGCGGATACATTTCTTCAATTCTCGTTTTACACACAGCCATAATTTTGTAATAGAATTGCTTATACAGAGCATGCGCTACCTTACACAGTTCTCCTATCGAATAACACTGAATCGTGTCGCATTTACGAAAAAATGTGATACGATTCTGTTCGCGATAATACTGACATTGTAAAGATTTTTGCCAGCAAATCGTGTTCATTAATTATCGATTTAAATGGCACAGCAAATATTATTTCGAGTCGTGAAATAATTATACTCTTGTAATACCTGTATAATTAACAATCGCGAAAAGCGGGCATCTGGATTGCCCCACCCCTTCGCCTCAATAAATTATTGAAACGCTCCGCATGTTATTATAATTTAATGCATTTTTAATTACTCGCCACCCGCGATACGTACCTAATATATAGCGCGCTTCGAAATTCTCCGCTTGACCCTCGCCTGCGATCGGTCCCCAGTCGGGGTCTACTAATACGAAGTTCATAGGTGCCCAGGACACCGAACATTGTATGCTAACAATTGTTTACGTTGCTACGCTGCGCTTTGCGCCCGATGAGCTACGCTTCCGATACACCTGTTCCGGTAAACAAAGACATCCGCCGCTGCGGGATCTTCAGGATCCAGAACGCGGAAGAGCGAGAGAGAGAGAGAGAGAGAGAGAGAGAGAGAAAAGAGACCGAGAAAGCGATTGTGCAGACGTGCAGCACACACACGAGGATGTATGTCCTTTCGTGGTCCGCACGGTCCGTGGGATGTTTTCCAAAGTGTACAATACGCGAAAGCTCGCACCATTGATGCTCGTATCGTGCATCTCTCTGACCTACACCGTCACCCTCCCCGGGGCGATCAACTCCGTTATCAAGCCACGAATAACGCCGGTGCGTTTATAGCTTATTCACGATGTTCCAAAGTTCCATCGCTTTGTTTGCCACGCTCTCGAAGCGAAAGGAGAAAAACGCAAACAGAAAGTTTAATTTATACAATTTATATAAAAGAATAGAATGAGGAGAGACAGATTAATCATTTTAATAAATAAACTAGAGGTGTACGAATAGCTCGAATTCGAATCGAATCAAATTGAATCACAGTAGATTCGATTCGAGTTCATTTTCGAATCTACAAGATTCGAAATCGAATAGTTTCGAGAATTTCGAATCAACAATGATTCGATTTCGAATCGATCGCCTATTTTATTTGGTTCATTTACATCTCCTCGCGCGACCAATTATTCTTATCTAATAAATAAGTATTTTTGATATATGTAATGTATTCATACAGATTAATAAAATATTTCAAAGCATTCTAACTATTCGTGTATACACATATTATTAATATTTTCTAGTTTAAAATGCCACATAAAATCATGATCCTTTGTAATGAGATGTAAATCGAAAACAGATTTTCAGTTTATTTAAATCATTGCGTAAAATAATGTATTGTAAATTATAAATTTTGATATTTTATTACGTTTAAATTAACATGTAATGTTAATCTGGGAAAATTTGATCCAAATTCGATTCGATTCGATTTCGAACATGTTATAAAAAATTCGATTTGATTCGATTCAACCATGCAAATGCTCCTTTAAAACAAACGAGGATAAAAGGAATTTTTAATAAATGCGCTCTTATGTAATGGATGCTTTCTCCTCTTTTCCTACATTACTTTTATATATTATAATCTAGGATTGTATCACATATTTTATATTTCATTCATATGCAATGAAATTACGGAAACTAGAGGTATACATTCAACGGAAATAGACTATGAAATTTGAATTGCAACTTTGGCGTGTAAAACATTATAAAGCGCATGTATATTAAAAAGAATGAAATAATTTGATAAATATAAAAACTTGCGCTCTCTGGCGAATGAGAAAAAACTGTCCGACGCGAGAGGGAGATTCGGAAATGGAAAAATGAAAATGTCGCGAGCAAATTTTTTATAAGCAATCTTCGTGCATAAATAAAATAATGAACGTCGCGTAATAGATAAATAAATCAATGTGCGCTCTTGTAAATGGCACATGCAGCGCCAGCGCGGCGCTGGCGCAGTAATTTCGGCGCGGCATTACTCTTTTTCACAGAAAAGAAAAAAAATCATTTCAAGAGAGAGAGAGGGAGAGAGTGCAACGCTCTCGCAATTTTACGTCAAATCCATTATGCTCCGCAAACATCGGTCCGTGACTCAGCATAGTCGGAACGAAAAAGAATCGTAGCCGACGACGACGACGACGCACTTTAATGACTCGCAATGTTCATTTAGACGAGATTATCCGCCGTGAGACAACCGAAAAAGGCCGTCGAAGCCGTCGAAAGGAACCGACCACCCACTCGCTTTCGCGTCGAACAAAGCTGGCAAAATGTGGCTTGCGGAGCCGCCACGCGTTTATCACACACACACATACGCAGATTGATGGTGATCGCAACATAGATGCGTTCGTCGTCCAATTTCCTCGGCGGCGAACAATTCGAGACTTTAACGCCGCAGGAGGTGCAGGCGCTATACGGGGTGTCAAACAAACAACGCAACCTGCCCGCCTGCATGCTGCATGTCTGCATACGCCTGCAAAAACAGCAAGTTGAAAGATGCCGAACCGTGTGTGAAGCGCGCTTAAGATGTAAATTGCCGTTGCGTCTCTCTTGGCGCAGGGCCGCGCAAGTTCGAAGGGCAAACACAATTCTACCAGTGTGGTGCACGGCGTGGTGCGTTAGTAGTGAATTCTCGTGTATGTGTGAGATTCCGTCGCTTCTCTCTCCCTCCCTCCCTCTCTCTCTCTC
>NW_012026821.1:3133745-3157042 GCF_000956235.1 Wasmannia auropunctata | reverse complement strand
TCTCTCTCTCTCTCTCTCTCTCGCTTTTCGTTTCCGACTCGCTCCATGGCCCGGGTTATCCGCGCCCTATCTTCTTCCCACCCTACATATATAGATAGTATAGGGGGTGCAGCCAGTGCACGGTGCCGTGTCACCACCAGTGGAGAAGAACCGTTCTCGGAGGCGGTTACCTACGACCTCTCGGCGCTCGTTGCCAGTTCAGTTTCTCGACTTCGTTTCTGCCAAATGGCCATTGCCGTTTCTTTTTTTTCCCCTCTTTCCTTCTCTTCTCTCTCTCTCTCTCTCTCTCTCTCTCTCTCTTTCTCTGTTTGTACGACGTACGGTGAGGACCAGCGAATACTGGGAACGTATTCGGCGAGTCGAATACGCGATATTTTGTTACTCGGCTCGTTCGGTATTATTTATTGGTCGCCTATGGAATCCGTGTCGTCGCGATTCTTCTCGCCGGAGCGGAGGCCGAAGAGCGATTGGGCACGTATTCAACGTGACGCAAATTTTCCGGCGGATGTAATACCGGCGAAATTAAAGGAAAGAGTTATGCCCCGGAAAGATAGATGGTACAGGCGCGAACTGGAGATTTTATATTATATAAAATACAAAATCCGAAATATATATATATCTGTATATGTATATCTGAAATAATACACGCGCACAGAACGTATGACATTTCTGTTGTAAGATTTATTGACGTCTTATAAGTTAGCGGAACAAAAACAGAATCAATTCTAACTCAATAAAATCTCGATTTCGTTACTAATGAAATAAATGACAGCGGAAAACCTCCTGGCGTAGAGACAGTTACAAAAGTAAACTATCAGAAATTAATTTGTTACTCGCTTAAATTTGATACTAGGGTATTGTCTTTGTTGCTCTTGGAAAATCCAAGTTTCGAATTTATTACTTGCGAAATAAGTGTAAACGACAGCAAAAAACTTCCTAACGTACAGACAATTACAAGTGTAAACTATCAGAAATTAATTTGTTGCTCGCTTAAATTTGATAGAGTATTGTATCTGAAGTTTGCTCGTGAAATATTTAAGTTTCGAATTCGCTCCTCGCGAAATAAGTTTAAATAACAGTGGAAAACCTACCAGCGTATACAGATTATAATAAGAGTAAACTATCAGAAAATAATTTGTGCTCGCTTAAATTTGATTTTAAGGATTTGAAACTTGAATATTTAGAAAGTAATCAAATTCAGGCAATACTCCTGAATTAAATTTAAGCGAACAACGAATTATTTTCTAATAAATAGTTTTTTTTATAAATGGGCCAAGCTGAATAACTATGCTAATTATAACATTATGTATTTTATTCTAACATTCAAGTATACAATCAAAGACAATGGAATAACAACAATTAGCACGGTCCAGCTTGGTCTAATAGCCCATTTTTTGAAAAATTATTTGTTAAAATTATTTTCTGATATAGTTTACTCTTGTAACTGTTTGTACAGTAGGAGATTTTTCGCTGTTGTTTACAATTATTTTGCAAACAAATTCGAAACTTGTATATTTCAAGAACAACAAAGTCAGACAAAACCCCAAAATCAAATTTAAACGAACAAATTAATTTCTAATAATTTACTCTTATAACTGCATACTGGTAGGTTTTTCACTGTTATTTAAACTTATTTCGTGAGTAACGAAATCGAGACTAACACATTTTATGAGTAATAAATTCAAACGTTATTTTTATGTACAATTTTGTTGTTTTATAGATGTATTTTACATATATTATTATACTCGTATATATGTTGTCTCGCTAATTTAATTTTCCTTTAATGAAACATCACTTTTCAAAAACCTTATAGAGTTAAAAAACCAACAAATTTTGTTTTCTTTGCCAACTTTTTAGCAACAGATACATATATTAGTTAGAATTGATTCTGCTTATTTCGTTCCGCTAACTTATAAAACGTAGACTTATGCATAGAAGAAAAAAAGAGAACAATATGTAAACTTTTGTTTTTAAACAGTTAAAGACACAATTACCATTATGCAAATAATTTATAGAAAAGAAATGATATTTTTCTTAATTCATTTAAAATGTCCAACATTATTTTACCTGTTATATATAATTCATATCAATCTCTTGTCGCATTTTTGCCGAACAGCGCAAAGGTTTTGTCTTGCATAATTTAAACGTGAGAGAATACCAGAAATTAGCCTTTGGGGTAATTATAAAATATAATTACAAAAAATCATGGAACAGTGACAAAAGCTACGCACATTTTCTAGCAAATATCCAGTTAACCGTCGGAAAGTTACATATGTACCATTGTATTTCCGTTTTAATTGCTGAAGCTAATACACGAGCGGGAGTTGTCATGCACGAAAAAAGTATCATTCGCAAAAACAGGTTCGCGAACGGTCGTTCAAAAATGTTGCGATGAATGCACGGCGGTTCATAACTCACACGAAAATCTCCATGGAACATCGCAGCCGTTTTATCGAAAAAAAAAAAATTTTTTAAATGAATCGTTCGTTTTAATTACATTTCGAAAGGCGTCAACGCGAATGGTAAAATCAGCTGAAATGATCTAATTTACTTGCGCGCATTCTGCCGCAAGTTATACAATATGCACTTCTGCAATTCACGTCGCTGCTGCTGCTGTTACGCGTATTTCAGAAACCCCACTGTCGTCGTCGCCGGGTCTCGCGTCGTCTGCCGCGCGTTACGTTCTTATTTGCGAAATTTTGCCACGGCCGCCATTTAATAATACTTGACAAATAACGACGCGCGCTCGTCGCTCCTCGTCCCGGTACTTTGGCGGAGTTCGCCCGCGAATTTCGTCGTCGCTTGAAATTGAGGCCGCTCCTTTGTAAAGTGGAACTCGTACAAGGATATACGAGGCGCGCAGCGAGCACAAGTATGGCTGGCGTTGAAAACTACGGCAAGAGACAGCCGAGGTATATACGGTACCGCGAAGCCGACCGTGTCGAACATATATAAACGAGCTTCTACGAAGAGCATTTCTTTTTTTTTTTCCTTCCTTTTTTGTCGCCTAGCGCGGCGGGCGTGACTTAATTCCCGCCGTCTCTCCCTTTGCGGCTATTCTTCCGCGCTTTATCTCACCACTTTGTTACCCTCGTCTTCAGTATATACACATGATGTATCTCAAGAAGTAAAACTCGCAAGAACGTCCGCAAGTTTGCGAGCGTGGAAAGATTAAAGCGGCGAGGAAGTTATCGACGAAAAGAAAATGTAACTGCAGCCGCGCGGTTGCATATTTTCCAACCTGAATTTCTTGTTCATCACATATTTATGTGATACAGAAATTTCTTACGTAAATTTCTTTAGCAGGATTTATCGTCGAGTATTACTTCAGTTCTGATAATATGTCTCAGAAATATTTGACTAAAATATTTGGACACACAACACACACATATTTCTAATAATTCAAAAAATTTTTAATTCACTTAGAAAAATTCTCAAAATTTTATCGTTTCATTTTATTTTGCTAAATAGAAAACTATCCTGACGGGTTATCTAAAAAATTCAAAAAATTTCAATAAATAAAAAAAAGCTTAAATTCTTAAGCTTCTATCCATAACTTTTCCTTTGTCTCTGATTGTGTTCTGTCTGTGTCGCAACTGAAGCGGCCGTATCTACCGACTTGCATTCGATGCAGATAAATATTCTGTATCTTGCTGTATCGCGCTTAAGCAGGCTGCAATTAATATGCATTATATAACGTGGGGAAACAAAATATTTCTTTTCCGTCCGGCGTTATCGTTCATCCGCATTGCAGAATACAATCAAACACTCGCGCGAACCAGAATTTTTCTGTATGTATACATATGTATATATAAATATATACACGTACATTTTATACACGGTAACCCCGTTTCCCATCCGCCGCCGCACTCGACCTCCCGACATTTTATCGACAAAGGATTTTCTCTTCGAGATTAGGCGATGGCGGAAGTGAAGCAGCGTCAGAAGCCGCCGCCGCGTCTATAACGGCAGTTTACTGGCAAACGTGTTTTATGTGTGAGAGAATCTCTAAAACCTCGGCATCTCTTCTACCTTAACCCGTAGCCAACGTTAATTTCTTAATTGATTTCCGGCCCGAGCAAGTTTTGCCGAGAGCGCGATGTGTTACTCAAACATAGGGAGGAGGAGGAGGAGGAGGAGGTAGAGTTAACTCGATGGAAACGTTTGCCGCTTCACATTACGGTTAATATTCATAAGCTCAGGCTATAATACATCAATTTTCGATCGTTGGGTGTATCTAGTGTCCTGCAACACTGCTTGATCGCCGTGTCCCTTCTGTTAGACTTATTTCAGAATACTTTGAAAATTTGTGTGACTTTTCAGACGAAAAAAAAAACTATGACTCTTTTCTTACGTAAAGACGCAATCATGTACTATGACGCTGTGTTAATTCGATCGGAATACTTCATTAAGAAAACTGATTGATGTAACAGATTCTGTGCTTAACGGAAATTCTTCTGACAGAATTAAATTTGCAATATAGCTCCGGAAACGATGTGTAGATATATATATCCGCGTGTAATTTCTGAAACTGTCGTAAAGAAATCGGTTCGGGTTTTCCGAACTCGCGCGAGATACGTGACTGCGCCATCGTGACACCTGCCGAAGATCCCTTCGATTAACTTTCGAAACTAATACGAACCAATCGTACGGAGAGTATATTGGATTGGCTCACGAGATGACGTTTGTAATCGTCTGCCATTTCCGAAGTGAAGCACACGAAGACAAGTTAAGCGGCCGGCCGTGTACACGGCCGTCGCGTCGACTCGATTCACGGAAATCGTTGTTGCCCGGAACTTTTCGAGTTTATATGGGGGAAACAACACTTTTCCGTCCCAAAATGACGAAGGATTACAGGCATTATCACGAGAGGCGGTAGAGAATGCAATTTTTATCCTACAGGATTTTTCTCTTTCCCGTTTTTTCTTTACTTTTTTATTTAACTTAAAGCGAATTTAACACACATAGAATAGTTATTGATAGAATGATAGTAGCTTATCGAATCTTGCATTATATGTTTGATTTCCAAGATCCGTTTAGATACGCGCGCATACAAACGCGAACTCGCGAGAATTGAGTCTAACTGCACTTGAGAATCGCGTCGATCGAAAAACGTTATCAATTTTCGGAGAAGTCCGCGACGCGGAAAACACGAATTCAAACTGAGTTTCGACGTACGGGGAGAGCGAGGTACGGGGCGCAGTCACGTTCCCCGCATAAGTTTCGCTAAAAGCCCGGGCCGCCGGCTTCTTCGGGATTCGATCGTTGGCGCGATCGGTAACGGTATCTTCCCGCCGAAGTTGTTACGATCTGGGAACTTGGAAGTGTGATAGAGAGAGGACAAACTATCGGGAAGAAAAAAGTTGCCGTTGTGAATACAGGCCAGGTCGGTGAATGCCAGCCGGCATCCGGATATCCCGCGATATCTCAGTATTGTACAGGGTGTCCCGGCGAGTCCGCGCCCACTTTTCCTCGCTTGCAGATACTGGGTATAGCTGAGAAAAATGGCAATTGTTTCAAAGTCGCGCGGCAGTCAATATGCTCCCCCGCTCCTCCCCTCTCCCCCTCACCGTTCCATCCCTCCCCGGACAGAACTTTGGAGAAAACGCGTATAAATGGCAAATGGCAGTTGTATGCTGACACAAGATACAATCGATGACGACATTTATCGAACTGGCGGATGGAAAACAAGTCAGTTATAAAAAATTTATATTGACAAAAACTTGTAAAAATAAAAAAACATCGCGTAACAGTGATAATACATTTCACTGTAATACGATACCTCGAGGATATAAAAAGGATTTGTAACGGTGATTAAAATTGTGAAAAAAAGTGAGGGAGGAGATTTGTAACTGTGATTAAAATAATTATTAAAAAGTGAAGAAGAGACTCTTTGATATGAGTTAAGCTTTAACGCCGATATCTCTCTTTCTGTTGTAATGAGATATTTTAAGAATGGCGTTTATCATGAAACTACGATCTCTCGTTTTCTTCGAAATGCTTTCTTTCATCCTTCCATTTCGCTGCAGTGTCGCCGTATCCATTTACTGCGCCCGCTATACCCATTTACGCTACCGCGATCGGTAAAATCCCTACTTTGGAGGCTACCTACGCATTCCAGATACGGCCACGTGGCTTCGCCGATGGAGCGAGGAACAGTCAAGGGGAAACAGCATCCACGCTTACGACCTGCTTCGCGCCGGCTGAGGAACAAAAAAAAAGAAACTCGGAGGCGAACGAAGAACGGATTCGAGGAGCAGGGCCAAAGAGACGGCGAGTTAAGCTGTGTACACGTGGGCGAGTCGTAAGTGATAAAGAGATACAGAATCACGGAGTTGAATGTGTATACAATAGCTCCGATCATTTTAACAGAGCATTTGCGTGCACTCATTACGTTATCTCGGTTTGAATCTTCAATTGCAAAAGCGATCGCGTAAATGGCGCCGTTAATCTCGTGTGAACGAGATTGCAGCTCGCAGTTAAGACTGAGATTCGGAGCAGGAGTGAATGGATCAAGGCCATAATCTGCGAGAGAGCAGATCCAGTTTGAGTAATAAAATCAAAGTAACCAAAGCGGCGGCTGGTAAATGATTCCAGTTTCTCTTCGCCGGATTTTTCTACCTGGATACGATTATACTCAAAAGCGATAAAAAAAATTTTCACTTATACCGCAAAAACTTTCGAAAAAATTAGAATATTGAACGCCGCGATGTAATACGTAAACAAATTCTCCATTTCGACACACGCCTCATCAATCATTTCGGAGCTGTCGATTTCGACGGCGAGAAGGTCGGGAGGAGTCGTCTGCTTCACCGCTCGCATATTTCATAGCTCGTTCGTCATCGCACGCAAATGTGCACGCTGTCTTAGCTCTACTCGTTGCACTGACATCGGTCGGAGATATAGTGTTGTTGGTCATAGTACCGATATTAATACCGATAGCAGGGCGATATGGTCGCGCACGGCAATATACAATTTTATGGAGGAAGGTAAAAGACAAACGAGAAGGACCGCGCGCGCGGCCAAGGGGGAGCCGGGACGGACAGGGACAGGTGAAATGGAAGGTGGAGATGGTAACCCGACTCGTTTCGGCCTACCGGACACTGTGGGAAAAGATCTGAATGTGGATCGTTCTCCTGTGCGCTCTCTCTCTCTCTCTCTCTCTCGTCTCCTCCGCGCCGCGCCGCGCACACACGCTTTCCGCTTCGGTTCGAGAGGAGACTGGTTTCACCCGGGTATGATGATCATCGATCGTTCCCGTACTCTCACGAGTTCTAATTGGAAAACGCTCGTCATCTCCGTCTTTCGTCTTTCTGCCCTGTCCCCTCGGCCCGGGCCCGAACTCGCTCGCTTTAACCGCGACTGTGTAATCTTCCATAAGCCTCACCTCCAGTCAAAGTTGCGCTAATGCTAGTAATAAACCAAATTTTATATCTGACGTTGCGAGAAGGCGTGTTATTTACGCGTCGACGATGCCCGGCGTATAAACTCGCGGGTATCGAGGCACTTTAGTGGCGATTCGCGTGCATATAAAGTGATTCGAGCACGACGTTTTGCTGCTTGATAATGCGATGCTTAATAAATCCAGAATTGACTCTTTAATGGCGGAGTACGATTATTCATAGAATTCTTACAGTTCGCCTCTGATTAATATACAAAAATAACAGCAAAAAATTCATCCAAAACTTTATGAGAAATGACGAAATAATTTCGATAAAATGTTTTTAAATACATTAATTATAAGTTTTTATGATATTAATTGAGCGTGTAATTAAATATTGTAAATTTATTAAACTACTTACTAAATTATTTATTTAACGTAACATATTTTCTGGGAATAAAATATATATAAATAATTAATATAAAAAATTGGAAAAAGCGGCAAATACGAGTCAGCGCGGTAAATAGGGCGCCGTAATGATTAAAACATATTCGTCAAAATATTAAAAACATAATTAAAATCGTACGCTCTTGTTTTGCTCATTTTTAGCGATGAATACAAAATTAATGGCTATAAAATTAAAGCCTAAACATCGAGATGTATTTAGAATTCATTCAGTGCGTACTTTTAGACCTTTCTTCATTCCTTCTAACTCTGAATTTGAAACTTTCGCGTCTCACAGCAGCCTTTTTTAAGCCCAAATAATTTCAAGTGCCCAACGTGTGGCATAACGCATTCCAGAATTGGCTTTTTCACATGTTTTCCACCGCCTATTAGCGCCTCCATTAGTGTCTTTCCGATGCTCAACGAGCCTTCGCCACTTCTTCAACCGCGCTCGCAAGAACTAACGCGCACGTCACTCGCTCGTAAATATCGCAAGATTTAATGTAACGGACGAAAACGAGCCCCGCGGAGCCTTCTGTATATTCGTTCTGCACGATCGGCTTTTTAACATAAAAGCGACGCGCGCGCGCGCGCTGACTGACGCGAAAGTTTTACCGCGCGATATGTCGTTCATCCCACGAAACGACGCGGACACCCCAGCCCGTGCCGTCGTCAGAGTCGTCGGCCCCGCAAAGCACGTACCTCGGTTTATGTCGCGCTACGCGCGGTTTAGCCGCGACAGGACGATTTGCTTGTCATTTGCTATCGTCGCGCTCGATAGCGCATCCGAACTCCGTGGCGTAGCCTCGCGGCCGCAGCCGAGCAAGCACCGGATCGGACGCGGACGATTGATTCTGGCTGGGATTGCCGGTGTGATGCGACGACCGGCTATCTTTTCTTTTACGTGTACGTATTACGCGCGACGGCAATAAAGGCAGGAATTTCTTCTACGATAATAGACTTGCCTCGGCTCTCTCTCTGTGACATTTATGATACGTATGTGCAGGTAATGCGCATCAAATGCAATCGGTATCGTGGATTCTACTATTGAATTTTTTATTCCTTCGTAAAGCGGCAAAATAACAGGAAGAACTTTATTTAATTTTTAGGCAACGGTCAATAGCAGCCAGTTGATTTAACATTAGTACTATCGGCGCGATTAATTTCTGCTACTTAACAATATGCATATATATCTTTTTTTAAAAAGCAAGAAAAATTGATCAATTTATCAATTTAATTGTTTTACATGTTGCAACAAAAGTCACAGAAAATTTTAGAGAGTGCATTGTTATAAATGTGAGTAATTTAAAAAAAATTACAAATGAATTATTTTGATTATATTTTAATAGGTCCAGTTAAATATAACATATAACTGAAGTGACCTATAAAATTTAACTGAAGTGAGTGTTAATTTCGTATAACACGTGACAAATGTGTTTCAATTTATAACGAAACAGCGGCTTTTAAGTAATTTTGTAATATCATATTTGATCTACAAAAAGCATGAAATATTTAATATAAAGAATATAAGAACGAATAACTTCCTATTTAACATAAAACTGTCTGTTTTATCATAGCAGAATTTCTGTGAAAACGTAATAATTTCTTTTTCGTTTACCTATCCTTCCAATTCGATCGTTATTTCTTCTTGTCTCGTTAGAACTGGATCAAAACTTCTTGTCTCGTTAGAAAAATATATGTTTAAAAAATATTATTTTTAGTCACTGCTTACGTTACTTTACCTTACAAAATTCATTATTTTATTTTATATAATACTAGGAATGACGCAAAACACGGCTCGCGAATAGTCGACTAAAATAAAATTGAGAAAAATCGCCATTCTATGAAAGTTTCATGCGCCGGATTTCAGCGTCGGGGACGTGAATGCGGCGCAAAATGACCGCATATTGAGAGTAATCCGTGCTTTCTCGTCGCGCAAACAGATTCGCGCGTTTAACAAGATGGGGAAGAAACCCGTGGAATCTGCAAGTTAGAAAAGTAGACCGGACAATTCGCGCGGAGCGTTAGTCTCGCGAAATGCAGAGAGACGCGCGCGCGCGCGACCATAAATATGGATGATACTTAACTCCCCGCGACTCTAAGTTTTCGACGACAACGACGGCGACGGCGACGACGGCGACGGCGACGATAACCGCGGTGAGTCGCGGTTATGTATGAGGCCTCATCTTTTTATCAAATCACCGACGACTTCATCGTCGAGGCGCGATACCGCGGCGCATAACTATGGCGAACGAGCGAGCGGGCCGCGGCCATTCTTCCCGCACGATCTCCGAGAGAAACGAGGCGCTTATCCGCCAGTTTCGGAGAACAAAGGCGGAGGTAGTAAGACAGCGGGCACAGCTAGACGAGCAGAGACAAAAAGGATCGATTAAGTCGAGTGGATTTTATCGTCGGTTAACGAAGTGGGCTCCTCCATCGCCCTTCGTTCCCATTTCGCCCCGGGAACGACCCGTTTCCCCGTAACTCCGCTTCCTCGGCCGCTTCCGTTCCGAGTACTCGGGTAAATACTTTCCTCCACGGTCGTTGCGTGTTCTTATCCGTTTATATTCCTCGGCTCCGGGGTTCACCTGCTTCCTTCCAATACTCCGAGAGACCGCGTTTACTCGGCGGTCTCCACATCGGCTTCGTATTATCCCGATCCCAGCTCCCTGCTTTCTTTAACTCATTTGGAAAACTTCATTGAACCGTATACATATATATATCTATATATCTATATATATATACACGTATATACTGTTCGTTTCATGTCAGAACGAGCGCGTCCCATTGTTCCCCACGCTCTCGGTCAGAAAAAGATAGTTGACTATAAGAGACCTAAAGACTCCCCGGCGAAACTTCGATTGCTTGAAAAAGCGCGAGCTTGCGTTACGCCAGTTGCCTTCGAGCGGCGTTTGCGGCTTTGTTGAGAGAGAAAAATTATATTTCGCATTGAAATTTAACTTTCTTCCCTTTTTTTTCAATGCATACCAAGAAGTTTAAAATAAAGACGCAAATTCCTAAGTAAGGTAACGGCGCGACGACGAACTTTCAGAATAAGTAAGACACACGCGACCCACTGTACTACGGAATAAGTTTAATTTCTTTGAAAAAAAAAAGATCCCGTTCGCGCTGTGGGCGTGCGTGTATTACAAATTGTCAAGTCAATTAGCACTACTGTCTGATTAGCATACCACGCTCGATCAAGCGCGAGGGAAGGCGTCGATCAAAGATACTACCGCTTACGCAATTTCCGGCGTCTAAAGAATTATCATAATTCGGCAGTTACCAAAGTATATTCCCATAAACGTCGCCAAGGACGACGGCGCGGCGGCGAGAAACGCGGTTCCGTTTCGTCGGCCTGAAGGAAAGTTTCTCACGGTAATTAAATTAATGTAATCGCGCACGGGGAGACGAAACGAGACGCGCGAGTCATCGACTCTTCGGCCGCGGGAGCCGCATTAATGAGACGAGGGAGAAGCGTATCTCCTTAACGTTACCTGACGAGCAAAGGCCGGGATAAATTCGTGCCCATAACCCAGTAAGAAGTCTACAAATTGTCGGCCTCCCCGCCTTTCCCGGTACCTCTCTCTCCCCCCTGCCTCTTCCCACCCCGCCCCTCCGCCCATCCAGCGCGATCGAACACGGAAGAAACTCCGGGCAGATAAAAAGGCGAGTTCTCGCGTCGTCGGTTGCCCTCGGGCTACGGTAGCGTAGGTTTTAGGTTGATACTAACGATCCCACCTCTCTCTCTCTCTCTCTCTCTCTTTCCCGGTCGAAAAACCACCTGTCGAATCCAGCAGAGCGGCGCTGCCGGCCGCGGTTATAGATTACAGCCGGATAAAAGCCGGCGTGTCAGCGGATAACCCGCGGAGATAGCGGGGGAGCGAAAACGGAATCGACGGGCGCGCGACGTCCGATCGGAGAGGCGAGCATTCCTGCAGCGATGAAACATTTCGTGGGTGGTTGGAGGAGGGTGAAATCAACGTCGGTAAATCAACGATAACGTCGCCGTCGGAGTTGTTTGAGCCTCCCCTTTACCCGTGGTAGAACAAAAAGAGGGTGGCGCCGTATATACCGCGGTGTGGAGCGGGCGAAAGGAGTTAGCGAGTAACGATGTAACTTCCGACCTGAGAATCCACCGTGGCGATATTTCAAGCGCGCTTAATTGATGCAGCTCGAGGGTCGAAACACCGCCCGGTAATTCTACCCTCTCCGCGCGATTTTATCACAATTTTATCGCCCGCGCGAGAGGAATAGGGGCGGAAGAATGGGGCCGTTTGGAATTTTTACTTTGTACGCGCAACCGCGAGGAATAGCAATAATTTTTTTAACGACAAACATAAAGTAGCGTCCCCTATATAATACCATTTAAAAAATAGCAGCTGTTCTTTCTTTATGAGCAGCATATTGTTCCGTTCAATTTATCCTAAGGCGCTTTCAATTTGTTCAAAATTAATGTTAGCTCGTTTAATACTTATATACTGTTCCTCCTGAAAAGTTGCGTCGCACACATTTGATTGTGATTACGCAATTGCATTTTTATTCAACATATAATTTTACCTTTCAACAGCTTTTGAAGCCTCTGAAACGTATTATGCTAACCAATCACATTTCGCTTATGGATGTGGAATAATGTATTCCCCGCTTCAAATGCCGCCTGTTTGGAATATCGGACGTCGAGATCGTCTTGAATGACGGTTGTATATCTTTTTTATTGTTATCCATCTAGCGTCAGAGGACTCGTAAGCGAAATACACGGGAAATGCATATCTCGCTTAAACGTGTATGCGCCGCGTCAGCCGTTCTTCAGAGTTTAAGCTTAATGTACTGCTAACCTCCGTGAAAACTTTCTACGTCTAGCACTGTCGCATTTTAGCCGTGGGTAATTCTTGAGAGCTCTCTCACAGGCTAATATATGTATTATGTGACTGCATTAAATGGATTCTGCGCGGCACATCATAAGAATGATAAATACAGGATGTAAAGGGCTCGCAAATACCACGAGATATTAAACACTCTGTATAAACATGTAAAACGCCACGCGCGATGAAAACAGCTTTGCCTGATGGAGAAAAAAAAAACAAGACATAGAACAATCGAAAAAAAACGTATAGTTAAATATTGACGTTTGCATTATGTGTTTACACTTCTATCAATGCTCATCAAAACACATAAATAAAGGAACCAAAGAGCAACGCAAGAGAGATGAGTAAGTGTCGTGAAATAAAAATCTTATAAACTGGTAACAAAATTTTAATTATTCAATTTAATAATAATCTCGATTCCAATCTCTTAATATCAGGAATAGTTTTGATTATATTATATCGAGGGGTAAACCGCTAACCAAAATTGTGTACATCAATGCCCGAGGATAACATCGTGAGAGAGCATCTTATTATTTAGCGTAATTTATTTAATATTCACACTTTATTACGTGTTGTAAATGTGTGTTTGACACAAAACAATTGTCAATTGTTTGAAAATAAAACGTAATAGTGCCCAGTAATGCCAATAGCAATGCCTCGAATCTGTACATACATTGCAATAATGCCCTCAGCGGTTTAGCCCTCGTATTATATCATTCATGATGTTTGTCACGTTAAATCTAGAACTACTCGCAATGCAAGACAGTGTCGAGCTCGATAATAATATGTATGCGAAACCGCTAATTCTTCCAACTGGACGGAAATTAGGCAAATCGGGAAGGCAGAAAGAGCATCGTGGTCGTTTGCTTTCAAAACAAGCCTGGACTTGAAGTTAATGAAATTGTACGTCTCCGCGCATGAAAAAGAAGAAGAAACAGTATAGTTAACCGTAATTACTCTTAATTTATGCGTGCCGCTTCGGATCCATTGTCTTCGAAAATCCTCGCAGGGGAATATGTATCTGCCCCGCGCGAATATAACAGCCGCACAGTTGGCGTCATTAGGGTCTGAAGAGCCACGGGGGGTTAAGCGCCTCGCGTGATCAACGTGTGGCGGCCAAGTGTAACTGTAGTGTACACGGCGATTCCACGGATATGCATTTCCCGTGACGCGCCGGAGGACCCCGGCGCATCCGTATGTATGACACGTACACCGCCGTGCCGCGCCGCCGCGCCGCCGTGCCGCGCGCGCGGGATAGGTGCACACCGTGCACGTGGGAAGTGATTAGTCCGGGCGGCGCGCGGCGCGGAATTAAGTTTCCGCGGTTACGTACACGGCGTTTGTAAGTAACCTTAGGAGGCGAACGTACGAACTTTGGCGAGCACAATGACGAAGGGGGGGGCGAGGGTAACGGCAGGAAGACACGGTGGGAACGCGGCGTAACGTTCCCATTATTAAACGCGCGTATAATCGCGCGGCCGACGTCGGAGGAAAAAAGAAACACCCGCCCGAGAACCCGCGCGCGATAAAACAATAGCGTGCGATTGGTCCACCCCTCCCCCTCCCCGTTCCTGTCTCTTCTGCGTTACGTTTAGAAATCAGATTAGCATTATTCGCGGACAGGTGAGATTTCGCGGGAGGAAAACGCCAAAAGCGGAAAGGATACGACCGTCGACTAACCGTGCGGTCGTTTGTCTCAAAGTTGGAAAACCGAATCCGTTGAAAATCGCGAAAATCGCATTGGACCCGAGCCTTCATTCAAAGCGGTTTATTTGCGAAATACAGCCGTTGTAAACGGTATATTATTGTATATAAGCATCTTTTACGTCAAATTACACATTCAAAGTTCATCGTTATTGACAAGTTTGGGCGGTTTCGAGCGGTTCCTTGTAACTGGCCAATTATGGGAGAAACCGAGCGCTGTCGACAGAATTCGACATTCCAAAATTCGGCGGGTATAATACGCCGATATTCGCCCGGTATATTGAGTTACTGACCGCATGGTATTGTGGTTTAGCCGCGCTTTGTAGCAACGCGAAACGATAGAATATCGTCTCCGCTACCAAAAGCGGGGCAAAAATGCAATTACCAAGCACATGCCGGTTGTTCCCCGATTCTATAATCCGATTATTACACACGGATATTCATCGTACCGCCGGAGAATTTCGGAGCAGATAGGCAATACCGATAGCTCGGAGCTGTTATCTCTCGATCACGGGCAAAAGCCGCGGCGTAGCTTCTGCAAACTTACCGCAGATCGAAGAAAATGCGCGCGTGCGCGACGTACGATGTCGCGAATGGATAAAATCGATCGCGAGATTCGGTGTCGTAAATCGTAAGGAGGCAGTGATCGTCGCACGGCGTAATGACAATTTCCAATTACGTGCTTAATAAGTGAGTACTCAAATGTTTCAAATTAATGTGATAAATTGTGTTTTAAATGTTTTAAAATTAAATTTTGATTTGTATAGATTCGGATATATTATATAATTTTTTAATCTGTAATAATGATCTGTGTATATTTGTGTGCGTATGTGTTATATATATATATATATATATATATATATATATATATATAATTACAGCATGAAATGATAAATATATTAAAGTTAATTAATAATAGACTAATTAGAGTTAATAGAAATTAATAAATTAATCTCTTGTAGATTAATAGAGATAAATATGTAAATAATTAAAATGTTCTTCTCACAGATAGATAAAAAATCTGATTCAAAACGTGCGAACAAGGTTTCTTTCCTCTCGTTAGAGCATAAAATTTCAGGTATACCTAGTAGCCGGTTTTACCCTGAGAGCGCCCATTCCTGAAACATATATACCGTGTCTAAAAACGGCCATAACAGGTGTCTAGACACACCTGTCGAAATATACGACAGTAGAGTCGCATTAGACGCTCATCAGCGCCGCTTCGACGGGCACACGAAAACTTCCTCTCAAGGTATATAGAAGCTTGAAGCTTCGCGGTTATAAAATTATATTTCAATGGGATACGGGGTGGGGTGCATTACACACTTGCGCGTTGTCTCAGACAGGAATCCGATACCGGGTACGCCATCTCGATATTACCGGCGATGATCGCGATGCCGCTACCGGCGGCGGAGGGAGGAGGAGGGCAACGGAGAGGCACGGGGGGGTCCGTTCCTCCCGCGAAGCGAAGGGTACACGGACACACATATACAAGCGAGATATTCGTCCTTTAAGTTCTTCTGCGGTTCTCCGACGGGACAAAGGAGAGCGGCGTTTTGTGCGCCGTGAGATTGGCTTCTGCGGATGATAGCCCCAGGCCCCCTCCTCTATCCTATGGACAAGTTATATCGGGTAATGGGCTACGCCGGTGTGTGTACGATCGGCAGGAGAGTGCGAGAGAGGCGAGCGGCGCGCACGAGTAGCCGGGATAAGGACGGGAGAAACAGCTCGCGTGGTGAGACGATCGTGAGAGAACGGGAGGATTGGAGAAGGAAAGACGGGATCTGCTTCGTTCATTCGCTCCAACAGCAGCAGAAGAAGTAGTAGAAGAAGAAGAAGAAGAAGAAGAAGAAGAAAAGACGCGGAACACGCTTGCCTGCCCCGAAAGAAAAGAGAAAACCAAGTTTAAGGGAGAGGAGCCGCGAAGAGGGGGAGGCGAATGGAGCAGAAGGAACGAAGCAGCCCGCTGGCTGGTTCGAAGAGAAAAGGAGGAGATGAGGATCGGGAGAAGACGAGACGCGCGCGAGAAAGATGGGGAGCGCGCGCGTGTACGGAGCGCGGCCGTAACTGATGAACGGTGTGCAGTGCAGCTGCAGGTGCATCGGGCCGGTCGCTCGACGTTCGCGTGGCGTGCGACGAGGACGGAGAGTCGCGTGGCCGACGAGGAGCGGCGATAATGGGAAGAACCGGTTCCAGAGGCCGACCGGCAGCTTCTTCGTTATAGACTATCTTGCTCCTCGATCCTTCCAGTGACCAGTTAGTCTCTCTCTCTCTTCCCCCCTTCGCGCTGCGCCGCCACCGATTCCTCAGTCCTGAGTCTTCGTCATCGTCCCTCGTTTTGTGTCTCCTTTTCGCCCGTCCACTCTCCTCCCCGTCGAGTCTACGTCCGGTCGTCCCCGCTTCCCTTCTCCCCGTCCCTCGTCTCTCGTCCCTTCTCTCTTCTTCGCACGACGGTTAGCCAAACGTTAGCAAAACCACGTCGGTGGCGGCGGAGGCAACGGCAGCGGCTTTCCTGCCGTTCAACTTGGCCTCTTCGTTTCCACTGAGATGGTTCTGGTAGTTTCTTCGCCGTTATCTTCATCGTATCGAAGATCGCTCACGCTCATCGCCTCCGCCGCATTTTCCACTTCGATTTTTAATTACAACTTTTAGTTCAATGACACGCAAGACTTGAACGACTCTCTTCGCGAGAGATCTAATTAAGACTTTTTACGTTACCCTCGTTGCACATTACGGTACATCTATGGTGAATCGAAATTCTCACAGAATATAAAATATTTTGCATGCGCTTTAACTGCACCTATTATTTATCCTATTACTACGATTGTACCGATTGTACTGACGAGTTTCGAAACAATATTTTGTTTCAAGTAAGTAACATAAATTAGCTTTTCATTAGCCATTCATACTGATAAATCTTAATTTATTAAACCTGCCCGGAAATTCCTCCAATTTTGAACTTACGCGAACAATTAAATTCGTAACAATGAGACATCGTTCTTCTTACTTTAATCTCCCGTGTAATTTGAATGAAAATAAGGTAACGGTAAGACATCCTTTATGTACAAATAGAATTAGCAGAAAAGCGTAGAACAGTAACTAAATTGCTTGACGGGGGAGAATTAAAGAGCAAGTAGTTCGTTGATTCGCGCGCTCGGACTAAGGTTTATCATTTAAACGAAGTGCTCGCCTTCGTAAAGAGGGTAATGGCCGCGCGGAAAAGAAACTGCAGCGACGGCATGCGAAGAAACCGGCATTAACTTGGTCTCGGAAAAACGAGAAGGCGCAAGTCGCGAAGGTACGCCTTTTCCGTCGCAAAAATCCATCGCGCACCCGCGAGAACTTTGAAGTCAAACGATATTATGTATTATCGTCCGTTATGTAGAAATTATCCGTCCGTTACATAAGAGAACGAATGAGCACGAGTCCGAATAAAGAAGTTGTGAGAGAACGAGCCAGAATGAGACCGGCGCTGGCTGAGATATACCGTAACATACCGAATGGCGTTTAATTTTTAGAACTGCCGGAAGTCTTTACGTAAGATTAATCCTTAATGTGTGATGCGCACAATCACTGTAATGCACAGACCGACGAGCAGTCCCATTTTTTTTCTTTCTTTAAGCCGAGATGATTTTTAAATCCACTGAAATTGGTTCAAGTAATTTTTATTTTTATTTTTAAATCAGACATATGCAAGAATTAATTTCAAAAATATAAAATACATGTAAATAATTTTTCAGTTGTAAGTTCTTTATAGTTTTTAGTATGTTTATATTGTATGTGTATATTTGTATTTAGAAATGTCATGTTATTATTGATGTGCGATTCGTTAATAAAAGTTGAAAGTACATTTCTCGAACTACCATGTGTTTCGGTTTGTACACGCAAAACACGTTTTAAGCATTAAATGTTCTTTTTTATATTCTTTTTACTTTATTTTAAATTGCAGTTGCCAATTGGGGTTTTTCGCTCGTCACGACGCGCGCAGGGGGCAATCATTGCAATCGCGCTTGATTCCGACGCCCTAAAACTCGTCGGAAATGTCGCCACGAACATTCCGTAGAAAGATATATCGTTTCTAGTGGCGTAAGATCAAGACAATATTGTTTCGCGAGAAGTCTTCAAGCGATTAGAGTTAACAGAGATTCTCCGTAAAGCGAAAACTTTCTTGAAATTGTAGATTTTCCAATGTTTTTAATGTAATCTTTATAAACGATAAATAAACTATTTTACAGATTGTCGCGAAGATTTTTACAGTAGATGTAAGCGACACTAAGACGTGCAAAATCTTGAAATAATAAAAATAAATGTCAATCGAAAATTTCGCCCGAATATTCTTTATTCATAAAATTTCCTTCTACAATTTTTAGTTTGAAAAATCGATAAAATCGAGCAGACGCGGCGAATTAATAACGGATTAATCGCGAAAATAATTTAGCCCATTAAGCAAAAATCATTTCCACTGCGCGCCCGCGCCGGCGATGCATTCGAAAATTTCGCGGACGAGGTAATTCGACTGGCATAATAAATTCAGCGCGCGCGCGAGACGAATCGGGAGCGGACAATCGAAAATGCAGAGAAATGGAAAGGGGCCGATCGGGCGGCGGAAGAGAAGGACACTGAGAGACGGACGCGCATATTTTCTACTCCTATAACTATCGACTACCGCCGATCGAGTGACGCGTACAGAGACGGATCGAGTTTTCAGAGCTCGGGATTTCCTTTCTCACAGTACAGCAATCCGAGAGCGAGGTCAGGTTGATATATAAGCGACGCTTATATGCCAGTGAAAAATAGAGATAGAGATAGATAGATAGATAGATAGGAAAACGAGAGAGAGAGAGAGAGAGATAATGGCGAAGAGAGATGGAGACATAGAGGAAGAGAATGGGGAATCAATCGGATTGCCCGCAATCGCATGCAACGCATGTATTCCGCGTCAAAGTGCGTTTGCGCTCCCGGAAACCCCTTTAATTGACGACGATACCGATACCCGATTTGCCCTGGTACTTTGCGCTCGTCCAACTCCGATCTCCGATTGGAGCGCCGTGGTCTAATGCCTCCGCGCGATTCATGTTTATTTTATATCCGCTTCGCAGCGCGGTGGCGTAACCTACGGATTAACAATCTCGAGATAGGAAATTATGCAACAGGCAAATAGACCGTGCAACGAGCGCCCCAGCTGTATGCGGGATGAACATCCCGCTCTTTGTACCCAAAGGCGTTTCCCTTCTTCCATAATCGGTGAGATTGATAATAGATAGATCGTCATACGAGCTTCCAACAAAATTCTTCAGTAAAATGACGGATATAAAATGAGACCCGGTTTTTTCTCTCATAGATAATTCTTATTTTTCAAATAATTTAGAGAAATTATTCTCTAATTAGAATTAGAATTTACGATCTCTACTTTAATATCTTATTTTTCAGTTACAAATATCCCTTTATATAAAGAAGTACGAGGTTCAAGTGATAAATTTAAATCTCTTGTTTTAATTTTAGCTCAAGAGAATAAACTGAACGTGGCTATGTATTTTTGTCAGAAGAGTTATTAATGAAGGAAACTTAAAATAGAAGTCATTCGATAATGTCTCTTTTTACTCACTTAATTGACATATTTTGATATTTTTGAAGAATCAATTATATTATTCAGTATCAGAATAGACCGGAATGTTACAATTAAGAACGAAAAACACGGTCAATTATATATTATTAGCCGCAACCGTCTTGTCGTGAAGCAGTTGATGTGAATAAAGCGATATAGATCCCGCTGTTCTCATTGATCAAGGGAAACGCGTCGAACGATATGAATAAGGAGAATGTTAGAGTCTCCTAAGAGAAAGCCGTGTTCGCATTCTAGGAGTAACAGGTTGTAGCACCAAATGCTACGCGGGAATAAAAAGTAGATTTACCGTCTTTGAATGCAAATGCATCGATAAGAATGCAGTCGCCGGTTCGGTTCGGTTCGGTTCAGTTCGCAATACTCGCGAGGTTCGTAACGCGCGGCGGGACTGGGTCAAGTTCGAGAAGGCAACTTAATGGACTGGCATTGGCGCGAGGAATTACAGAATCGCGCGCGTGCGCTCGCGCCGCGCCAGGTGCACGCGTGCATGCGCGCGCGCGCGCGCGCGCGTTTACACAGCTTGTTTAACTTTGTCGTGCGATCGTTGATATAAACTAAGCAACGTGATTAATTTATAAACAGCACCCATGCGGAAACACACATTCGAGCGCGCCTCGCGTCGCCTCGCGTCGCGTCCCATCGTGAAACGTCAGTTCTCGGTTGGGCGTATATCGTTTGCCAAAACTTCGCCGGTTTACACACCAGTCCCACTTGGATACAGCACTTAGGTTCGCTGCCAGACTGGGTTCGCCCTGCAGCATTCAGAGAGAGGACGCTCTCTCTCGCAGATTTCGTGCCGCATTCTAATGTCGGTTTCAATCACGGTTCATCACCGCCGATCTGTCGCGACATGACGTGAAAGATTGGAAATCAAGTTTTTGCCCGCGCCCTACCTTGCTCGCCTAGAAAAAGAGACAGTCCGGAATCTGAAGGCGTGAAGGAGAAAGGAAGTGGACGGTTAGTTCCAGAACTTCTTCGTGGGAACATCGTTAGAAGGAAATGACAGCGCAGCAAAACTAAGGCCGAGGTCTGCTAAAAGGTTGAATTCAGTGATTAACCCTGAATTATTACGCGCGGACAAGAAACGTCCATTAATTATAATTAATCGGTTGATAAAAATATAAATAGGAAGGTAATAATAAGCATACGTATTTTTACGTATATGCTTGTTCCTTCTTTGGGTCTGTCTAAGAGGAAAAAAAAAATTTGACGTTGAGAAACGTGACGGGAAGCAATATCAATTTAGTTAATAACAATTATATAATATTATGTACACACGATCCCTAATCTAGTTTAGCAACTTCCATTATATCGGCTCCCGCTCCGAGGTCGTTAGTATCACCCCCAATGCCCCCGACGTTCCGCGCGATACGGCGCCGATATTCCCCCGCTTCCCGTCAAATCCCATCGGCTACGGCCTTTTTTCGCCCGATAGCGCGGGGGTAAGGAAGGTGGCGATAAAATTAGCCGACGTAAAGTCGTTCGGGGAACGGTGAAACGCCGCCCCTCGCGTGTGTTATCTCGGCGATTTTATGAGGTCGGAATACGCTCTCGTGATTCTGCGCCGCGCCGCGCCGCGCCCGGCTGCGCCGTGCCGTTCGAACGTGACGGAAATATTATCGCGCGCAGGCACTTAGAAATTGCTCGTTTGTTTGCGCATACATACACATACAGATAGAGAATATGCGGGGTCGCCTAACGCGCGACAATCACCAACGTTCGATCTCTCTCCCTCCCCCCCCTCTCTCTCTCCTCCTCTTCTCTCGGTACAACTTTTGAGTCGTGCACTCACGGCGGATCTCTACGGTGAAACTATTGGCAATCCGGTAAAACCGACGCCCACGAGCGTCAATGACAAAACAAGCGCCGCCCGTCTCCGGGCGGTGTTATTATCGGATTTTCATAAAGCCGATCAAAGACCGAGTGTCGTGAAAAAGCAAGCATACGCCACCGTCATCCTGCGATCCTGAGCGAGTTCTCTCCCGCGCGCGATCTCATTCTCTTTCTCACTCCCGTCGTCCGTCTCTCTCTCTCTCTCTCTCTCTCTCTCTCTTTGCGACTATGCACACATATGTGCCACCGGTAGAAGTTGCCTTTTGGCTACCGTGGACACCCCTTATATAAATTGCTTACGCTTCCACGTGGCGAGTGCCACGAACGGCACGTTTTAAAAATGTATGCGGTGCGCCGCGAGTGATTTGTTGCTACCTACTTTTAAGTGCTTTCCGGTGTACCCGGTGTTTGTTGATGTAGTAAATTTCGCAGGGTTTCTGCAGCGCGCGCTGACGATTCTATCGATATTACAGAATATATCGGAATAACGAGGGATATCGGATTTGATTTTTTTGAGAGAGGGGGGGGGGAGTAATTTAACGGAAAAAAAGTTTAATCTATAGTTTCGGTAAAAGCTAAAATAAACGCGGAGCAATTTCGTTTAACGTTCGTCATTTAAAGTTAAAAGGGTTTGGCGAGCTAAATCCCTTGGTAAAACGAAACCTTATTCTTTAGAATACTTTAGATCGTCGCTCTAGCGCTCGTTACTTAAGTAAAAATTCAATCCGGAGGACTCGGCTGCTGCGATATTTAACGACGGGATGCGGAAAATTGAGATCGATGAAAAAAAATTTCGATTAATTAAATGAAGAAAAAAAACCTGCTCGCGTTCGATCCGTTTCTCCTCCTCCTCCTCCTCCTCGTCGCCGCGATTTTTAGAGAAATCCGCGCGACGCCGAGCGGCTTGATGCAAACGGCGCGTACATCCGTAAGAAAACGCGATCCCCGCCGATCCTCGGGCGCGACATAACGGACCGATGTCTCTCGGAAGAAGCGAATGGGGCGCGCACATGGTGCATCTCTCTGTGATATTCTCTCCTCTTCTTCTTCACGTAGGGAACATGTGGTCGCAGTGTGTGTCCGCGCCCTCGGAGAGGTTTGTATCAGTCTTCTTCGTGTATGCAGTCTCCCGTGCATCTCCCTCCCGTCTCCCCCTTCCCTCCCCCCCCCGTTCCTCCCGTCCCTTTCCCACTTGTCCTCTTCTCGCTCATTTTCTCTGCATGTCCTAGCCGCGGAGACTATTCTCCCGCAAAGATGCAACATCTGTGCATCGCGCGCCCCGGTGACATTCCGTCCTCCGTTCCTACAGAACGAATCTATCGGGAGGGCGTCCGCTGTATGACGAACGAAGGAACTTTCCCGTCGGGACGGACGATATTTTTCGAGAAAATATCGGGAATTTTATTCCGGCATTCGAAAATAAATTCCTCCCCGCCCCCTCCCCTCC